>NC_089763.1:777506-827506 GCF_040412425.1 Macrobrachium rosenbergii | reverse complement strand
CACTGTTGTCAATTAAAGGTAAATCTTTTGAGATTGTAAACTTTACATATAACTTTTGAACTTAGAAATAAATCTGTTTGTTTAAAGTTTTTAAAACATAGCGTTTCATTTTGATTACCAGTACTTACAGACATTAATGAGTGTGTATAAGGTAAGTGATGTATCTGTTTTCACCTGAGACTTATCTAGGTAAACGAACTAGTTACTCGGAAATTCTGCCTAAGCTGACGCACGACTCATCTTCTCCACAAGATATGCTTTGCTTGATGAAAGTTATGAGCGTGGCTCACATGTCATCATCACACCTTGTAAGGAAGCACTTGGAAGCATAAAGACATACCCTTTTTCCTTAGACATATATATATATATATATATATATATATATATATATATATATGTGTGTGTGTATATATATATATATATATATATATATATATATATATATATATATATATATATATATATATATATATATATATATATATATATATATATATATATATATATATATATATATATATATATATATATGTGTGTGTGTGTGTGTGTGTGTGTGTGTGTGTATATGTGTGTGTGTGTATGTATATATGTATGTATAACTGAATCACGAAAATATGGAACGTGATGAATATATAAATAAAGGCAATGCCGCAAAGGAAAGTGAAACGACGGAGTGGTGCTAGGCCTTTTGACTGACTGCCTATATATATATATATATATATATATATATATATATATATATATATATATATATATATATATATATATATATATATATATATATATATATATATATTATTAAGAGTAGCAAGACTTCACTAGAAAATTTCTCCCTTTACTTTTGCTTCTTGTCTGCTGATTGATATTTCGCACAGTCAGAATACAAGGGATTAAAACCGATTGTAGGCCACTCCCTTTAAGTAGATAATTTCTGATTTCTGAGGCAAAAGTGAATCTGTCTGGCTGTCCTTTTCAGGCAAAACCCCCCTGCAGGCATCAGCTGAACATGACTCAACTCCCTATGTGTTGGACGTGCCCCCTGCCCCATAGGAGGAGATAAAAGCGAAAAACAGACCAAGGTTCGGTCTCAGACGCGCGCTGGACGAGATGGTATGAAGAAGTCCCCAAACCACCACCATGCCCTGGCCCAACGATGCCCTTAGCTCCTAACCACGTGGCCTTTCAAAGTATACTTTTCCTCTCTGCACTCCGGCCACCAACCACGTGTTCCCTTGGCTGCTGGCCTGACCGATGACCCACTCCATTTGCTTGGCGTAGCGTGAAGTTCCCATCGCCTGTTCTTTACTGAAGCTCCCTGCATCTTACCACGTGGAAGAAAACTCGCACTTGAAATCGTAAGTCATCCATGGCTCACTTTCTGGGCGCTTGAACCAAATCTGCCTTGATGGTAATGTGCTCTGTAAAGACATCCATTCAGTCACGCTTTTCCTCGAAACATTTACTTAATTTGAGTGCCAGTAATCACCGAATCTCTTGTCTCGGAGAGAATGGGTTCAAGAGCGAGTGGACGATGCCAAGGTGGAGAGAGAGAGAGAATGGCAGGAGAGAGAGAGAGAAAGAATTGCCCTTAAAAACGAGAGAGGAGAAAGAACTATGCGGAGAGAGAGAGAGAATTGCCCATGGAGGAGAGAGAGAGAGAGAGAGAGAGAGAGAGAGAGAGAGAGAGAGAGAGAGAGAGAGAATTGCCTAAGCAGGAGAGAGAGAGAGAATGGCAGGAGAAGGAGAAAGAACGTGAGGAGAGAGAGAGAGAAAGAACTGCCTAAGAGGACGAGGAAGACGTAGAACGCCAAGAAATGGAAGGAACAGGCAGGAGAGAGAGAGAGAGAGAGAGAGAGAGAGAGAGAGAGAGAGAGAGAGAGAGGTGTGCGACAAGAGCGACAACGCAGCCCAAGAGCTCCAGATGTTAGAACGACAGAACATCACCTCCCCCACCTCATGCGGTGGTGAATGATGCCGTCAGCCAAGCTCACTTGTTCATAAAATGACGGAGTCTGAGCCTGAAGTATGGGCTTGAGTGGGCCGAACGAAACCTGAGTGGCTGCACCTTCCCCGCGAACTCTGTTCTCACTAAACAAGCGGTGCGCCTCGTTGCCTACCAGTCTCTTCAGCAAAAGATAGGAACTGGAAGCTGTATGCCAAGCAGTTACTTGGCGTACGAGATTACCCCCGAGCGGTGGAGGAGACGTTGAGGAGAGCAGGCCAAGAGAAGTAGCCAGGACTTGGTCTGATTTGGATGTGCCATCTGGAGCAGATAGCAAAATGCCATTCCGAATAGAGCCACGCTGCTGATGTATTTGGTGGGTAAGAAGTGTGTGTGTAAATAGCATTTGTGGAGAGACATAGGAGAGAGAGTGAAAGAGGAGAGAGGATAACAATATTTTCCGTTTCCAAAACAAAAGTTAACCAATAAGTGTGCGTATATTTATAAGTGTGGTTGTGAGAGAGAGAGAGAGAGAGAGAGGAGAGAGAGAGGCAGAGAGAGTAGGAGGTAAAATTGGAACTGTAACTGGCATATAGCAAATAATTTCCAGCTCAAACCATTTAAATAAATTTACAAAATTGATGTCTTGTCTGAAACGAGTTCTCGAAGTCGAGATCCTGCACGACCCTTGGGCAGTTACGACCCTGTACTGCTGTATTAGGAGCATTTCCGACCCAGGCTGCATATGTTCCACAAAACTTCATGCGAGAACAGGGAAACAGCTATTGTTGTTTGTCACAGAACAAAATAAACACGTAAAAATTCACACGACGCACGACCATGTCGCTAACTTTAACCTTAAAATAAAAACTACTGAGGCTGAGGCTGTAATTTGGGTGCTTTGATGACTCGAGGATGCATGATCAACACAAAATTTGCAGCCCTTCGAATCAGTAGCGCAAGATCCGAGGGCAGTATGAAAAGCGTACAGATTCCTGGGAGGTGATTAGGTGGAGGCGACGTCCGCAGGCGTGTCAAGACAGCTAGCGTTACATTGGTCGTAAAGAAGCTCGGGACACCGCTGGAGAACTAAGAGGACTGACCTTCAATAAATATAGATCCATATTATCATTCGAGTGCGAAGTATGATTTTTTATATTATCTTTAACGCTGGTTTGTTCACATTGATTATACCACAAGATACAACAGTTACAAGATCCACGAATATTTACTGTATAATTTCAAATTACATTAATTTCATGATCAATGAATTAGTGCAATAATGTCTAGTAAACTGGTGTATACAGCTTTTTAAAAATCCAGATAGTGTTCAATGTGACCCTAAAAATGTACAATCATTTCCCCTACATTTGTGACAGTACTACAGACAACGGTTGGTTGTTAGAAGACATAATCTTTTCGTTGGTGTAAAATAGCTAAGAATGCTTAACTAATAATAACACATAATAATTAATAATACACACACACACAATAATAATAATAACAATAATAATAATTGATGTCATGTGTAAAGTTTCATAAGTGTTAAGAAAGCTTAAATCATTGATTTTGTTGTTGTGTTGTTTTACTTGTATACAGCTCAGAATTTTTGAATCGAGATTAGCAGAGCTATAAAAATTTATTCAGGTGATTACGGTTTTGGCTTTAAGCCTGTTGACGTGTTATTATATTCAATCCTCGAACTCTTTCAGAATTTTATACTGTAAGCCACCTGCTTTGTCGTCTTCCGTTAGTTTGGATTGGAAATAAAATGAGATACTAAAAGAAATGTTTTCTTCTTCAATTCTTTTTAGTTGTGTCGTAAAAGAGAAGGGTCAGTATACATACATACACACGTACTACATATACATGGTATAGATATATATATATATATATATATAGTAGAGATATATATATACATATATATATATAGCATATATATGGATTATTAATATCACTTGCATGATTCATTTATCACATTGCTGCGGTAAAAAGAGAATGGGTAAACCGGACCTGGTTTGACTTATTTCGCCATTGACGAAGACTGATACAGAGGTGTAGAAGTCACAAATATATATAATACAAGAACAGTATCACGAACATACACAAACTGTTAGAGGCTCCACACATCCCACCTGTGTCAGTCGGTGTAGGAGTACCTTAAACCTTGATTTAATAAAAATCAATAGACTCTCAGGGACATTGTTGATAAACAGATTCATACCTCACCCTCAGATCCACACTGACAGAGGTCATGGAGGCGGAGAGTTTGGAAACCTATTAACATTACTACCCACTGTGCTACAAACATGATGCAACTCATTTTCATATAATCTCTACAGCCACTTTAAAGTTTAAACAATTACAAATTTCTTTTGATACAAAGCACTGTTTATACATCCCTTGACTGATGATTCATATTATATAAACTTCTTTTATGAAGCTAGACCACTGATGTTCTTCCGTGCATGACAGAACATACAATCCTTTTTGCCTTCCCCAGTTGATAGCATGATTGTTCTCAATAACATGTACAATATACCACTGTTCTCGGTACATCTCACACATTTCTTATGTTGTTCTATCTTTTTCCAGTGCTTCCGGTTTGGCCAGAGAAAAGTTGTCACAAGACTCTACACGGAATTTTATATACACAATCTCTTTAATATTGTTCTGGGAGTTCTGATAAGTACATTTTTTCATTGTTACTGAGTTTCAAATGCGACATTAACAAAATTTGCAGATGAGGTGATATCTTTTCATACTATTATTATACAGAACACAATTTTTGTGCTGTAAGGTTCTTTCTGGTTTTGATACATGGGTCTTTTGTGCTTCAAATGCACTGTTTAACACACTACCAGGATATTTACCTGGGCTCGGGCATTCCTAATTTATCTATTTCATCAACAATATAGGGTCACATGCACCAATGCTCTTAGTAAAAATTATAGATGAAAACACTGACTTTTAACCTTATTGTTTTGTCCAGAATAGAAATAACATAGAATAGAAACATACAGTGGCTTTTCTATCATCATATTTAAACTCATCACTATTTCTTCATATATCATCCAGAAACTGTACAGCACCCACTACTTAATTTCATCTAGAATTTAATTGATGGTATACTAATTGATTTAACTTAGCAAAAAGTTTACATTCTTTGGCCTCCTGGCCACACACAAATATGTTTTGTCACATACCAAACTATGTTACATTACTGTATTTATGTTGTTTAATGACTTCAAGCAATCTATATTACATAAGTTACTAACACTGTGATAGAGGGTTTCCTACTGCTACCAAATTTTTATGATAAAAATTTCACTATTAACTAATACACCTTTTACACATAATTTAATCAGTTCAATTAAAGTACTTTTAGAAAATATATCCAATATATGTTCTTCAACAATTCAGATAAAAACCATCAGATCATCTATTGGCATCTTTTGTGAATAGTGATATAGCATCAAAACTTACAAGCCTGGATTCACTGTTAATTTAATTATTTAGCTTTATTTATCATCCATACATTATTCTTGATATTTGCATTTGAGATGGTACCACTACGCCGGAGAATATCAAGCATCACAGCTTGTACATGCGGAACCAACTGAACTATTAATTGGCCTGGCAGAAAGTTTGCTTTGTGAGTTTTTATTGTACCATACATGTATGGTAAAGATGCAGGTCACACACAACTTTTATAAGGCTTTTTACACTTGAATATAGTTTTCACTTCTTATTAAAACCACTATTCACATTGTCTATCGGGAATTTTTATTTAATTCTTTATATAAGTTATCATCACCTAAAAGATTTGTAATTTTTTCTATATTCACTTTATTTAAAATTACAAGGGCGCCTGATTTATCTGCCTTTTGTCATGTGTATATTTTTATCTTTTCAGTTCATTAATAGCAAACTATAAATTCTTTGGGGACGTTTTGTGGTGTCTGATTTTTTCTATACTTCCATAAATCACTCCCCTTAACTACATGTCTTACTCTCTTCTAGTCGTTAAATCACTATATTTTTCCAAATTACACAGTCCTTAGTTATTTCCACACTTTGCTCTTCCCGCCAGATATAAAGCAAAGTTTGGAACATAAATGGCGCACAGCACATTTATCCAGCTTGCCGTCGATGGCTGACGGACACATCTGGCGATTGGCGTTGTTATCCGCGCTTCTTTCTAATCAATACAAGTCCGATTGATACGACTATATTTCGTTTAAGCCTGACAAGACTTGATTCCTCATCTTCACATGACAATATTCACGTGAAAGGGAATCTCTCCACCAGAAATATACCAAAACAAGTCGTCTTTTCCTCGTAGGATCTTCGCACTCTTTTTTGGTTTCCACTGTTTACGTTGATATGTTTTTCCAATATGGCACGTTACTTCACCGAAGGCCGGTTCATTTTAAATAAGAATTATTGAACATCTTGGTCACTTGTTCATCCCTGATATTCACGTAAAACCTTATGGTGTTCCTTGTTGGTAAGGAGCTGAGTGAGCCATCGGCAAATTCCTCTGACGGCATATTCCAAGATGGGGAAAAGAATACAGAAAGATCAAGAGCGCGTGGTATCCATTGATGATTATTATCACTTTTGTACGATTCATTTATCATATATACACAGGTGAAAATAAACGGTAATTTATCGGTTTCACTTATAAAGACGCGACGACAGTGAGAAGTCACGAGAGAACATAAAGAGGACGACGGCCATATATTACCGTTGGGAGGTTTCCATATTCTCACGACGGTAAATTAGAAATATTTGGTTAAAATACAATAGACTTCGGGATATTGTTGATAAACAGACATGTCTCACAGCCTCCGACAACTCATTAACACATTACCTCGCAGATTGCAAGCTTTACAAATGATAACTTTTTCATATGATTTTTACGCCTACCTTGTTTAACATTTACAATTTCTTTGATATGTGATCAGTTTATATCGACTTGATTTATTATAGTTGTAATTTTTTATGTTAGACTAATGATGTTTTTTCCAGTGCATTATACAGGTTACCTTAAAGTTTCTTTCCTATTAAATTACTAACATGTACAAACAGGACGCTTGTGTATGTTCACACATTTCTTGGCAAGCGTTCAAAGCACCGGCGCACCAACAAACATAAGAAATGTGAGATATGCACTAAGGGAACAGTTAGATATTTGTATTACGTTAGCAGAACAATCATGCTATCAACTGGGAAGGGCAAAGGATGTATTCAATACACACCGAAAGTGAAACATCACAATCTAGTTTCATAAAAGTTAAACCATATTATAATATCAGTCATGGATGTATAACTTGATCCTTTTAATATCAAAAGAAATTTGTAAATTGTTTAAACTTTAAGGTAGGTAGGAGATATATGAAAATAGATATCATATTTGAAACACAGTACGAGGGTAGTAATGTTAATGAGTTTCCAAACTCCGCTCCATGACACCCAACAGGCATCTGAGGGGTATAATCTGTTTATCAGCAATGTCCCCTGAGAGCCTGTGATTTTTAGCCAAATGAGTTTAGCACAATTTTACCTCAGAATCGGCCTGAGTGGGGATATATTTCAAAGGTTGTGTATGTCTGGTCAGTACTGTTCTTGTAGTATATATATTTGTGACTTTCTCACACTTGTATCAGTCCTTCGCTTCACACAAATAAAGTCGAAACCGGTCAGACCCACACTCCCGTTTCTTATTTTTCACCTGTGAGGCAGATATATATATATATATATATATATAGTATAAGAGAGTATATATAATATATATATAGCAGAGAGTATAGTTATATATATATATATATATATATATATATATATATATATATATATATACATATATACATGTGTGTGTGTGTGTGCAAGTGTGATGTCTGTAATCATTGATATAATATGAATAAATTGTTAAGATTAAACAAAAATATATAATTGAAAGTGTAATAATATATAATAGAATTATAATTTGCTCACTCCACAACCTACTAGACCAGATTTCTCAACTCAGCGCTCTCAGGGGCAACAGCACTTCTCTCCAGGAGGCGAGGCCTAGGAAAATCTGGCACTTCTGGAAATTATATTCACATTTGAACAAGAGTGAGAACTAATATTCAGAGTTATAAAAAGAAAAAGACTGCCTTTAACTAGTTTCCTAAATACCATTCCTAGTTAGACTCTGAAGTCACTGCATGATTAACATTTACCTTCCCATCCTGGAAACCTTCTTTTCTTTTTTATTAGTCTATCTGAGGGAATTTCATCATAGATGCAAGTGAGAAGATCAGCCTTGAGGGGCAAAAGGTAAGGTTAGAGAACCAATGCACTAGACCTATTTAACATCTTATCCACTGAGTGAGGTATATGACATTATATTATTACAGGAGCAGAAAGAGCAGTATATATATATATATATATATATATATATATATATATATATATATATATATATGTGTGTGTGTGTGTGTGTGTGTGTGTGTGTGTGTTTTAAACTTATTATTAGGGTTTATGTTTTTATCAGGAATATTCTTTTGAACTGGTTGTATTCTTTTTACAGTTTTCCAAAAGATGAGGCTCTGAAGTGTGAGTGGGTTCGAGGATGAGTATTTGAGGTAAATCTCACCAACGAAATTTAATTGATATGCTCAAAACATTTCAGAAGAAGACATAGGACATCTCAGTCAGTGTTCGATTCGAAATGGTGCTGTTCCTGCATCTGAATATATTTGAATACTTCCAGGAAAATTCATCCTCCAAAGAGAAAGGTGTCAACGAATCGTACCGTCATCGACAATTGTAAACGATTCACCATCAGTTGAGCAAGCCTTTGGTAACTTTCCTCAATAAACGACAAAAGTGGAATCATTGAGAAATAAGAAACTGTTGACAAAATGTTTGACAACAGTGAGAGTGAACTTATTGCTTCAAAAAGAAAATCAAAGTGCTTCTCCAACACCGAAGGGCGTCTAGTAAAAAGAAATGCTGATTTGAAAAGGTTCTATCAGAGTTTATAGTGTATTCATGAGTGGAAGATAGCATAAATCTACTAGAAAACAAAGCAGGGTGTCGGATCTTCTATCATACAGATTGCTACATAGCACAAGCCCGTTCCAAACTCCATTCTCCTGAACTGAGGAGCCTTGCACCATACTTTACTTATTCCCCGCATGCACTGTTAGAAAGATGTTTGAGATCATTATTCATCCGGAGAACAATCCTAAAAGTGATGAGAGTATATGTCCACAGGCTTCTTGTCATTTTTTCAGCTCACCTTATGATTCAAAGTTAATTAAAGCTGGAAAGCCTTTGCCCTGGTGCTTTACTATGGATGAAATAGCCACAGAAACATGGAATGATGAAAGAGGCAAAAGTGGCTATATTGGACATGGGTACAATGGATAAACGGCCACTGGACAGTCTGCCAGTTGTAAGGGAGTTTCATTTAGTGATCGTGTCAGTGAATGATAGCTGAAGCTTCTGGTTGGCTTTTTGATAGTAGAGATTAGATAAAGGAGAAAAGTGGCATCTAGTCCAACAGTGCTTGACTAAGCTCCATTCATAGTTGGAGTTACAGTTATATCTTTAACTTGCGATGGAGCATCCTCAAATTTGTCTATGATTAAATACCTTGGTTGCACTTTTGAAAGTGATACCGTTGAATCTGCCTTTCCTCATCCTGTGACAAAGAAACCTGTCTGCATATTCTTAGACCCATGTCATATGCTTAAGCTTAAAAATTGTTGGGAGGATAAGAAAACTTAACATAAAGACAGTAATTTTGTGAAATGGAAATACATTGAATTGCTGCACGACCTCCAAGAAAAGGAAGAACTTCATTTGTTAACAAACTACGGCCGCAATATAATATGACCAGAAAAAAATGAATGTTAAGTTAGCAACACTGTTTAGTAAATCGGTTGGAACCTCTTTGAGATATTGTCTCGATGAAAATATAGGTGAATTTAGTGGTTGTGAAGCGACTATTGACTTTATTGTGCTCTTTAATAACCTTTTTGACATAATGAACTCTAGAAATTTGAAATCTAGGGGCTACAAATATGCAGTTCAGAAGAGAAATATTGACCAAATCAAGGATTTTCTTGTAATAGCTGAAACGTATATTAGATCATTAAAATTTAGTGATGGCCAAGATATAATAAACACAAAAGAAAAACTGATTTCTTGGTTTTTCTCTTTTATAAGAAGTCTCCAAATTATCTATGAAAAGGATATTTATTTTGAGGCATCTATTGATATTTCTGTTGACTTACAAATTAAGTCAAGACCATATTGAGCTTTTTTTTGGACAAATAAGGAGATATGGATGTTGTTAGCGCAATGTTACCATTAAAATCCAGCCAATATTAACAGTTGCAAGTACATATGGAAATAATGCATCTATAAGAGGTATAAATATGTCTCTTTTGAGAAATAAAGTTTTAGATGAGTGTGATACGGATGAGACAAACAGCGGTGATGATGAATACGTATGTTTACATTCGAAGCAATACCCATTTGACAAAATGTGCAAACCACATTGTTGTATATATTGCGGGGTTTGTGGCATTTTCTTTTAGTGGCAAGATAGGAATATACTGATGAAGATCCATGTCGAATGGCAGTGATCGCCATTCTCTTATTAAACTGAAAACCAAAGGAAAATTGATAAACCCATCAGATGATAATAGACATATGTATAATTTAGAGAAGAAATCAAGAGAAATGATGTCCTGTACAAAATCTTTAGTAAAACAGATTTTCATAAGTTAGTCACATCAGTTTTAGCAGTTCATAAAGACAAACAGCCTTTACCAACTCTTTGGGTATCATATGTACGTGATACTGATCCTTTGACAATCATGGTTACATTTATTAACAAAAGCAATTGCTGAAAATATTTGAATGTAAGGTACCATTACGTTGAAAACGACTAATACAAGCTGCAAACTCAAGTTTCAGTGAAGAGTAGACAATCACACAAACTTATCCAGTTTAGCGGCCAATGATTTCATGTGAATTGCATGCTTTTTTCTTTCTTTCTTTTTCGCGAGTAAAATGATCGTGCGTTTGATTTCTTATGTTTTACCAGCACTATTGTAAATATTTCCTTAATAAACAACAGTAACTACTGACGTATTTATGAAGAGTTTGAGTTACCCAAAGTGTCCCACTCCTGCTTCTTGCCACGACTGGGCGTGGCCGAGTACCTGTCAACCTGGCTTCACCCAGGAGTACGGCTTAATCCCCTCACCCCGTCTCCAGGACAATATTCTACCTCTATGGGACAGACAGACAAATAGCCATTTCAAGAGTTTTCACAGAAAACAAAAGGTTGGGCTAGTTTCTTTCAGGGATACTGTAAGTAAAAATAGAGGAAGTTATAATATATAACGACATAAACCAGAAGCAGCCTTGTCCAGTTTCTATTGATGAAAATCATATATAAAATGTAGGTTTATATAAAACTGAAATTGCATTAAAGCTTACATGCACATACTATATATATATATATATATATATATATATATATATATATATATATATATATATATATATATATATATATATATATATATGTATGTATGTATATATATGTGTAAAAGGCAGATATATATATATATATATATATATATATATATATATAAAGATATATATAGAGTATATATATATTATATATATATATATATATATATATATATATATATATATATATATATAATTATATATATAGATATATATATATATATATATATATACATGTTACATACATATATATATATATATATATATATATATATATATATATATATATATATGTGTGTGTGTGTGTGTGTGTGTGTGTGTGTGTGTGTGAGTGTGTGTGTGTGATATGGTATATATATATATATATGTTGTTGTTATATATATATATATATATATATATATATATTATATATATATATATAATGTCACGATGCGTATCAAGTACCTGGTTATTACACAACTAATCTCAAGATTCAAAAATATACCCCACTTCAGCCAGATACCTGAACTCTCATAACATTAATTGTTACGACTGAGTACTCTAAAGGTAACAGTGATCCCTTAAGAAAAAACTTATTTATCAATCACTTGAAAAATCAAACTAAGTTCATCAGAATATATGTGAGGTATCAAAAATTAAACTAGAAATCTTATAGAGTAAAAGGCATCACTCCATCAAAAAACTCTAACTGTTTCCCTTTCATATATTCACTTTAGCAAAACTAAAAGAACAAAACATGTTTATCACTTTGCCTTATGCACACACAATCAATCCTATTCACTGGTGATCAATAAATGAAACACTGTTTTCTAAAAATGTTAAATACAAAATTTTATTTTCAGATTCAAAGTTTATAACTAGAATTCACAATTAATTAGAATTCACAATCTGAAAAATTTACTATTAGTTGAAAATAACACAAAACTCAATGAATTCTTGAATTAAATTATGAAACAAAACTAATTCACAAAAACTTTATCAGGAATTTAAATTAATCAAGTAAAATTTAAACTATCAAGAATCACTCAAGATTTAAAAAGAAAATCTCAATAAATGAAAACAAGTATGCAATGTTAAATTACATGCAATGTTAATCAAGTATGCAATGTTAAATTACCAAGAAATATTTACAATGCTATGTAAATAAATGTTACATCACAAACATGTTTGTTATAAAGAAATTGTAAATAGAAAAACACACAAAAATACACGTAAGATTTATCAATAATGATTTCACTTGTTCAAAATTTCCACCACCATAACCTCCTAACTTATCATACCATGGTATCAATAAGCAAAATTTCACGTTACCCACACACAAATCCCAGAAAACCTCTGTAAATCCATTTAGCTGCAGCTACAAGTACACAATACACACTTTTTTACTACAGCGCCACATTTAACCAAATAACTTTGCTAAATTCAGATCTCAAAAGTTAATGTTGGGTGCGACTGTACAAAAATTTACGTGTTAAAAGTAATCTCTTCCCAATTAGAATGAGAGAGAGAGAGAGATGGAACCAAATCGACTGGTCTCAGAAATCATACGAAATAGATTTTAGATTCCAGTAATACGAACAATTACATGATGTCATTGAAGCATTTTGGGTACGAGATACAAAAGTTCTAGAAGCAGGTGAGGTGACGTCACTAAAGCGTTTTGGTGCGAGAGACAATGGAGAAGCTGTAGAAGAAAAGTTACGTCATCCCAGCAAAACGCGCTTGAACGCATCTTACAAAACATGACGAATTGATCAGGACACGTATTCTTTTCTTCAAAGTGCATGGACGTGACTCAAACAACGCGATGCAACAACATGAAATCACTGCCTTGGAGCCCGCCAGATGGGACGGCAATTGGCTGCTGTTTTGCAAATCTGTCATCGCTAACCCAAAACAAAGCGCTCTCTTATCTCAACTGATGACAACTGAAATGAAACAAGCCTTGTGGACACACACGCGTTCACATACTACGCTTTACCAAGAAAGATATTCGTTTAAATTAATGCTACTATTAAAATTATAACAACAATTCTAAATTACGCTATCAAGTAATCATTAGTACTTTTGAGATTCGATGTCAAACTAAATATGATACCAACAAATCATTATCATTAAACATAACACATGAAAAAGTAAATATGTCAATATTATAGAGATATACGATACAAGGCAAATATCATGAAATTCCTCCTCTCGTAGAAGACATTTATCCCGGTTTGAATCCAACGATTCACAACGGGATAAATAATCTGCTATGACATTATCTTTTCCTGAAATGTGTTTAACACTCTACATTATATGGTTGCAGGCATAAAGACCACTTATCAGTCTCATATTATTATTTTTCTCATCTTATTGATGAATGAGATTGTGATCCCATTACACAATTTCTTCATTCCTAGGCTGGTTCACATACACTTCAAACTTTTTCAATGCTGTGATTAATGCTAATGTTTCTTTTTCAATTGTTGAGTATACTTTCTGGTGCTTTTTCAACTTTGAAGACATAAAACATACTGATGTAAGATTCTGTTGTCATCTTTTGAAGTAGAACAGCTCCAATTCACAGTCGATGCATCAACTTGTATCACAAACTTTATTGAAGTATGGAGCTTGAAGCACTGGTCTTGAAGTTAATATGGCTTTAACCTTTCTCAAATGATTCTTGACATTCTGGAGTCCAATCACCTTTAGACTGGTTGTTAAGGGAGCTACTACGGTTGAGAAATTTGGACAGAACCGGCGATAAAATCCAGCCATGCTCAAAATCTTTGTAGCTGTTTCCTCAGAGGAGGGGGTAGCTCTACGGATACCTTCTCTACATTAGTCAGGAGCGAGAAGGCCTTTTTCCAACTTCAAATCCTAGATAATGTACAGTTGCCTTCCAAACTCACTTTTTGTAAGCTGGGATTGTTAGTCCTGCTCTAATTTCTTGAACACTTTCTAATATCTTCATTCTTCCCATGTATTAGAATAAATCACAATGTCATCAAGGTATACACCTACTCCTTCTATTGATCCTAGTAGTTGATCCATCACTGGCTGAATGTTGCAGGTGCATTCATCAGACCAAACGGCAAACAGTGTATTGATACAGTCCAAAAGGAGTAATGAAAGCTGACAGCAACTTAGCATTCTCATCTAAGGGAATTTGATAATATCCTTTCAACAGTTCATCTTGGAACAAATTTGGCTGCTCCAATATTATCAAGTAATGGATCAATAAGAGGCAAAGGATAATTGTCAAACACACTGATGGAATCTAGTTTCTATAATCAGTCCACATCCTAAATGAGCCATCTGGTTTCTTCACTAACACACAAGGAGAACTATAATGACTTGAACTGGGTTCTGCTAATCCATGCTGCAACAAATATTCAACTTCTCTTTCTTCAAAACATCTCGATGAAAAGGCGATAAGCCATAAGCTCTCATTTTAAAAAGGTTTTCCATCTTCTGATCTTTATCTCATGCTTTGTCAGATTGGTGCACCTAGGTACATCTGCAAAATTCTCAGGGAAACTTTTGAATAACTTCACCCTAATTCACTACTTTGCTCAACACTCAGATGTTTTAGTTTATCTTCCAAATTTTCTAATATTGAAGAATGAAACTATCTGTTTTCAGCTCCTAATTCGTGAGTCACATCGTCCCTATAGATGAAGTTGTTTGTGTTATTGACACTGTTTCAGTTTCTTAGTCTTGAGAAGTAGTTTCAAAAAAGATTCACATGTATCTCTTGTCGTTTCCTTCTTCCTGGTGTTTCAATCATAAGTTCGACTTCACTTAACTTCTTATTATCCTATAAGGACCTTGAAACTTATTGGTAAGGGGGAAATTTTTCACTGGTAAGAACACTGAATCCGCTGTCCAATATTAAAATTTCTTAGCTTAGTTTAGCATCATATTTCCTTCATTTTCTCTTGACTTATTTCTTTTCAAATTTTCTAAAAGAGAATTTTCTAATTTCTCTTAATCTTTTCCTCAAGTTCTTCTACACATATTTTGGATTTCTCTTGATTTTCTTCCCAATTCTCTGCAAGAATTTCACTGGTCTCTAATGTCTCGACCAAAAATCATTTCATTTGGTGAACATCCCATGCTTTCTTGATAAAGCATTCCTACTAACAACATTAAAGGTAAACCAGCATCCCATTCTTTCCGATTCATTACAATACTTAGTTAACATACTTTTCTCAATGTCTGGTGGAACCTTTCCAAGGTCTTCTTGAGTCTCTGATGATAAGCAGTTGATAACTGTTGTTTTACTCCCAACAAGTTCATCACACTCTGGAATAATTTTGAAGTAGTTCGTCTTCTATCACTTTGCACAATTTCTGGTATTCCAAACTTGAGAAAAACTCCACCTCAACTTCTCAGCAATTACCTTTGCACTTATACTTACAGTAACCGTTTCAGGATACCTAGTCACTGGACACATTAATGTTAGATATTCATTTCCTCTTTCTTTGTTTTCGGAAGTGGCCCAACCACATCTATAATTACCTGCGCTGGTTCTCCTAACTTCTATGGGATGTAAGGGTGCTTGAATGGTTTCATTCGGTTTTCCAGTTATCTGGCATAGACACACACTGCAAAATTTGCTAACGTCCTTGTGAAGTCCAGGCTGTAAAAAATACTTCATAATCTTCAACAGTCTTCCTGATTCCCATATGTCCAGACTCGCAAGGCGCTAATGCTACAACTTGTTTCTAATGGATATGGAATCGTACTTGATGATATTCACCATTCCGCATTTCCTGCATATCTGCAGGTCGATGCTTCCTCATTAGCAATCCTTCCTTTAGATAATAACAGGTAGAGGTTTGTTGCATTCTTCTTGATCAACTCTGAAGAACAAATCAGCCAACGTTGTATCCCTTCTGCAGTTTCATTAGTCACTTGACCAACTTCAAGGGCTGAACTTCCATATCGCTAACTCTGCTTCTACAGTTTCACTACTATTCCTAGAACTCTTTGACTACTCGGAGTCTCTTCAATAACAACAGGATCCTCCTCTTCTTCTTGGGAAATCTCTTCACTACTAACACTAGGGGGAAACTTCACTTTCCTGAACAGTTCTTCTAATCTTAAAGATCCTTCACTTGATTCTTCTGGTGCAGGTAAATCCTCAGTATCTTCACTTGCAGATAGTTCTTCATAATTCTGGTAGTTACACAACTTGGAAACAGGTGGGGGTTTTTCTTCTAAAGCTACTGTAGACTAACTCTTAACTAGTTTGTCTGTCACTATAGGACAAGGAACAAATGGTACACCACCAACTTCATTACCCAGCAAAACATGTACACCTTCAACAGCTAGTGAGTCCTTTACAGCAAAATCAACATTTCCTGTCACCAATTCACAGGACAAATGCAAGCGGCATAGAGGAGTTACCTCTTTCTCCTCCTATATTCTTTCAAAATAACTGGAATTTCCGGTGAGATTCTTCTCCAACTGTGGGTGAGCACCACGAACTACCACACTATGGTTACCTCACGTAATACCTTGACTGAGTACGATCTCGCCTCTCGTGACCGACGGGTTCTTTAAAATAAACAAGCAATTTGGCTGTAATGACGAGAGGTGACAAACAAAGGAGGGAGGAGCAGAACAAAATCAAGTTACCTTAAAATTGATTTATTTACAATTTTAGTTATATACATATTTACAGTTAAGTCAGGGTTTCAAACAAGCACATACCAAAAGTCAATTACCCAAAATACGTTCCAAAAATTGTTCTATAGGAAAAATTTAACATTATCCAAATACATCAGGATCAAAACTGAATAGCTCTGGGTAGCATAGCCAGACAGGCCTCAAGACGATCATCAAAACAGTATAAGCTGCTTAACAGGAACACTGCAGGACAACTCCGACAGAGCCGACCGACAACCGCATCTCGTCCTCGGCACAGTGCTGACGTCCTCCTCAGTACCGGCGACCCGCGACAGGGCCGACATGGCAACCATCTCGTCCTCCAATGGCGTACTGACGTCCTCCTCCATCTCGACGACGCGACAGAGCCAACCCACGGCCAACCATCTCGTCCTCAGAAACTCTCCCGCTGCTCTGCTGCTGGGTTCTGACTTCATGATGCGGATGCTGCTACTCCAGCTGGCTGCATGCTGCCCTGGACCATCGGTCATTTCTGCCCTCCAGAACCGCAACTTGACGCACTCACGAACCTGACTGGCGGAGTCTGACGCCATTCACCCGACGTCAATCTGCTCGCCAGCATTTAAAAAACTCAAATAAAGGAGCAACAACCACCAGGGGACAATCGACAAACGTTGTTCTAACACCCTCCCCACTAACAGAAAAAAATTTACAATAAAAGTTTTTTTTTACAAACAAAAAAACTCTCCCCGATGCCTTACACCCAGCCAAAACAGAACCAATCGCGGCTAAGGTCGACAATATTACGATCTCGCCTCTCAAGATCGACAGATTCTTCAAAAATAAACAAGCAGATGGGCTGTAATGCTGACGAGAGGTGACAAACAAAGGAGGGAGGGCAGAACAAAATCAAAAAAGTTACCTTAAAATAAATTTATTTATTTAGTTATATACATATTTACAGTCGAGTCAGGTTCAAATATTACATACCAAAAGTCAATTACCCAAAGATACATTACCAAAATTGTTCTACAGGAAAAATTAACATTATCCAAAAATACTGTCAGGATCAAAACTGAATAGCTCTGGGTAGCATGGCCAGACAAACTCAAGACAGTCGTCGAAACAGCCTCCAAGCTGTAACAGAACACTGCCGGGAACAACTCCGACAGAGCCGACCGACAACCATCTCGTCCTCAAGCACAGTGTGACGTCCTCCTCCAGTACTGACGGCCGCAGCAGGCGACATGGCAACCATCGTCCTCCAATAAACGTACTGACGTCCTCCTCCATCGGCTTGATCATGACAGGCGACACGGCAACCATCTCGTCCTCAGAAACTCTCCGCTGCTCTGCTGCCAGGACCTGACTCAGGGTACGGATACCTGCTGCTGCTTTTTATTAAAAGCAACTCCATGCTATCCACAGTTTATAAAGGTTTTAAACATGTCAGTAACCAAGTCACCCTGGAACAAGAATATATCTAACAAGTCTGAACAGGTTTTTATTAAAAAGTAACTCTATGCTATCCAGAGTTTACACATGTTTAAGCTCGTCAGTAACCATGTCACCTGGCACAAGTATATATCTAACAAGTCTAAACAGGTTTTTATTAAAATGCACTCTATACTATCCAGAGTTTATGCATGTTTAAACATGTCAGTTACCATGTCATGCAGCACAAGCATATATCTAACAAGTCTCAACAGGTTTTTATTAAAAAGCAACTCTATATGCTATCCAAGAGTGTATACATGTTTAAACATGTCAGTAACCATGTCACCTGGCACAAGTATATATCTAACAAAATTCTGAACAGGTTTTTTAAAAAAGCAACTGTATGCTATCCAAGAGTGTATACATGTTTAAACATGTCAGTAACCATGTCACCTGGCACAAGTATATATCTAACAAGTCTGAACAGGTTTTATTAAAAGCAACTCTATGCTAGAATTTGCAATGTTTATACATGTTTAAACATGTACCATAACCATTTAACCTGGTCTGACAAGTATATTGAAAAAACTGTTTTCTAACAATTGTTAAATGTTTCAACATTGGTTTTTAGTATATAAAGCAATTCTATAGGTTTTTTGAAAAATATAACATGCTATACAACAGTTTAAACATGTTAAAGTAATCATGGAACAAGACTGACCAGATGTTAAGAATATATCTAACAAGTCTGAATGAGGTTTTTATTAAAAGCAATGTATGTTATTCTGCAGTTTATACATTTTAAACATGTCAGTAACCATGTCACCTGGCACAAGTATATATCTAACAAGTCTGAACAGGTTTTATTAAAAGCAACTCTTGCTTCACAGTTTATAAATGTTTTAAACATGTCAGTAACCATGTCAACCTATACAAGTATATATCTAACAAGTCTGAACAGGTTTTTTAATATTTAATTCTTGCTAATCCGTTTTGAATGTTTAACATGTCAGTAACCATGTCTGAAAGGTAGGCAAGTATATATCTAACAAGTCCTGAACAGGTTTTTTTAAAAAAAACTATGCTCCATTTTTATAAATGTTTACAATATCAGCAATAAGTCACTGCTTTTAAGTATATATCTAACAATTCTGAACAGGTTTTTACTGAAAACAACTCTTTTATCCAGATTGTATACATATGTTTAAACATTTCAGTTGTTGTCACCTGGCATGAAAGTATATATCTAAAAAGTCTGAACAGGTTTCCTTGAAAAACGTTTCTATGCTATCCTGAATTATACATGTTTCCTAAAGTTAACCAACTCACAGGGGTAAACAAAATGCATATTTCATAAAAAGTCCTGTTTTTTATTAGGTCCAGAGAAATCCTGAGTTGTGATTCGTAAATTTTCAAAATATTTTGACTGACATGTTTAAACATTTATAAATTAAACAGCACTGGTCATCCCTGTTTTAATAAAAACCATGTTTTCACACATGAAAATATATACTTTCAGGGTGAAATGGTTACATGACATGTTTAAACATGTATACTGTAATGATAGAATGTTTTGCTTTTTAATAAAACCATTTACCAGCAAAGGTATATATTGAACAACTGAACAGGTTTCATTAAAAAGTGACTGACATGTTTAAACATTTTATATAATGGATAAAATGTTTTTTTACAAAAACCTGTTTTTGTCAGATATATACTTGACATCAAAAACATGGTAACTGAAATTTTTTTAAACATGTATAAACTCTGGATAACATAGTCATTTTATTTTAAAAAAACCATTCAATCTTTTTAGATATAAACATTTGAATGGTGAGACATGGTTACATGTTTCCATATTATTAAACACAACTTTAGATTGATATGTTTTAAACATTTATAAACTGGATAGCATAGAGTTTTTTTAATAAAAACCTGTTCAGACTTGTTAGATATATTTGATAGGTGACTTTATTGTTACTGTCATGTTTAATCATGTATAAACCCTGATAGCATAGATTTGATTTTTAATAAAAACCTGTAAAGACTTGTTAGATATATACTTGTGCTAGGTGAATTGGTTACTGACATGTTTAAACATGTATAATGGCACTCTGGATAGAATAGGGTTCCTTTTTAAAAAAACCTGTTCAGACTTGTTAGATATATTCTTGTCAGGTGACATGGTTACTGACATGTTTAAACATGTATACACTCTAGATAGCATAGAGTTGCTTTTTAATAAAAACCTGTTTAGAACTTGTTAGATATATACTTGTGCCAGGTGATTTGGTTACTGACATGTTTAAACATGTATACAATCTACATAGCATAGAGTTGCTTTTTAATAAAAACCTGTTCAGACTAGATTAGATTTTTATACTTGTCCCTTTTTTAGGTTACATGGTTACTGACATGTTTAAACATGTATTTAACTGTGGATAGCAAAGAGTTGGTTTTTAATAAAAACCTGTTCAGACTTTTTAGATATATACTTGTGCCAGGTGACTTGGTTACTGACATGTTTAAACATGTATAAACTCTGGATAGCATAGAGTTGCTTTTTAATAAAAACCTATTCAGACTTTAAGAATTAGATATATATACTTGTGCCAGGTGACATGGTTACTGACATGTTTAAAACATTTATACAATTCTGATAGCATAGAGTCCTTGCTTTTTAATAAAAACCTGTTCAGACTTGTTAGATTTAATCTTGTGCCACGTGACATGGTTACTGACATATTTAAACATGAATACATTCTGGATAGCAGAGCTGCTTTTTAATGAAAACCTGTTCAGACTTGTTAGATATATACTTGTGCCAGGTGACATGGTTACTGACATGTTTAAACATGTATACACTCTGGATAGCATAGAGTTGCTTTTTAATAAAAACCTGTTCAGACTTGTTAGATATATACTTGTGCCAGGTGACTTGGTTACTGACATGTTTAAACATGTATAAACTCTGGATAGCATAGAGTTGCTTTTTAATAAAAACCTGTTCAGACTTGTTAGATATATACTTGTGCCAGGTGACTTGGTTACTGACATGTTTAAACATGTATACAATGCAGATAGTATAGAGTTTCTTTTTAATAAAAACTGTTCAGACTTGTTACATACATACTTGTGCCAGGTTACATGGTTACTGACATGCTGAAAAATGTATACACTTTGGGTAGCATAGAGTTGCTTTTTAATAAAAACCTGTTCAGACTTGTTAGATATATACTTGTGCCAGGTGACATGGTTACTGACATGTTTAAACATGTATACACTTTAGATAGCATAGAGTTGCTTTTTTAATAAAAACCTGTTCAGACTTGTTAGATATATACTTGTGCCAGGTGACATGGTTACTGACATGTTTAAACATGTATAAACTCTGGATAGCATAGAGTTGCTTTTTAATAAAAACCTGTTCAGACTTGTTAGATATATACTTGTGCCAGGTGACATGGTTACTGACATGTTTAAACATGTATAAATTCTGGATAGCATAGAGTTGCTTTTTAATAAAAACCTGTTCAGACTTGTTAGATATATACTTGTGCCAGGTGACATGGTTACTGACATGTTTAAACATATATACACTGTAGATAGCATAGAGTTGCTTTTTAATAAAAACCTGTTCAGACTTGTTAGATATATACTTGTGCCTGTGACTTGGTGACTAGATATATGTTTAAACATGTTTAAACATTTATACACTGGATAGAAGAGAGTTGCTTTTTAATAAAAACCTGTTCAGACTTGTTAGATATATACTTGTGCCAGGTGACATGGTTACTGACATGTTTAAACATGTATACACTCTGGATAGCATAGAGTTGCTTTTAATAAAAACCTGTTTCAGATTTGTTATATATACTTGTGCCAGGTGACATGGTTACTGACATGTTTAAACAAATATACAATCTGGATAGCATGCAGTTACTTTTTTATAAAAACCTGTTCAGACTTGTTAGATACATACTTGTGCCAGGTGACATGGTTGCTGACATGTTTAAACATGTATACACTCTGGATAGCATAGAGATGCTTTTTAGTAAAAACCTGTTCAGACTTGTTAGTTATATACTTGTGCCTGGTGACTTGGTTACTGACATGTTTAAACATGTCTGCACTTCAGATAGCATACATTTGCTTTTTAATAAAAACCTGTTTATACTTGTTAGATATATACTTGTGCCAGGTTACATGGTGACTGACATGTTTAAACATGTATAAACTGTGGATAGCATAGAGTTGCTTTTTAACAAAAACCTGTTCAGACTTCTTAGGTATATACTTGTGCCTGGTGACACGGTGACTGATATGCTTAAACATGTATAAACTCTGGATAGCATAGAGTTGCTTTTTAATAAAAACCTGTTCAGACTTGTTAGATATATACTTGTGCCAGTTGATATGGTTACTAACATGTTTCAGCATGTATAAACCCTGGATAGCATAGAGTTGCTTTTTAATAAAAACCTGTTCAGACTTGTTACATATAATCCTGTGCCAGGTGACTTGGTTATGGACATGTTTAAACATGTACAAACTCTGGATAGCAAAGAGTTGGTTTTCAATAAAAACCTGTCCAGACTTGTTACATATACACTTGTGCCAGGTGTTTTGGTTACTGACATGTTTAAACATGTATACACTCTGGATGCATAGAGTTGCTTTTTAATAAA
Organism: Macrobrachium rosenbergii; assembly: GCF_040412425.1. Taxonomy (NCBI): domain Eukaryota; kingdom Metazoa; phylum Arthropoda; class Malacostraca; order Decapoda; family Palaemonidae; genus Macrobrachium; species Macrobrachium rosenbergii. The sequence goes on along the minus strand of NC_089763.1, from coordinate 804,270 downwards.
AACCTTGCTCAGACTTGTTAGATATATACTTGTGCCAGGTGACTTGGTTACTGACGTGTCTAATCATGTATATACTCTGGATAGCATAATATTGCTTTTTAATAAAAACCTGTTCAGACTTGTTAGATTTAATCTTGTGCCACGTGACATGGTTACTGACATATTTAAACATATATAAAACTCTGGATAGCATAGAGTTTTTTTTTAATAAAACCTGTTCAGACTTTTTAGATAAATACTTTGTCCAGGTGACTTGTTTGACATGTTTAAACATTTATAACCCTGGATAATCTATTTTTAATAAAACCTGTTCAGACTTTTAGAATATGTACTTGTGCCAGGTGACATGTTTAACATGTTTAAACATTTATAAACTCTGGATAGCATAGAGATTTTTTTTAAAAAAACCTGTTCAGACTTTTAGATATATATACTTGTGCCAGGTGACATGGTTACTGACATGTTTAAACATGTATAACACTGTGGATAGCATATAGAGTTGCTTTTTAATAAAAAACCTGTTCAGACTTGTTAGATATATACTTGTGCCAGGTGACATTTGTTATTGACATGTTTAAACATTATATAAACTCTGTGGATAGCATAGAGTTGCTTTTTAATAAAAACCTGTTCAGACTTGTTAGATATATTCTTGTGCCAGGTGACTTGGTTACATTATGACATGTTTAAACATATATAAACTCTTGGATAGCATAGAGTTTTTTTTTAAATAAAAACCTGTTCAGACTTGTTTAAATATATACTTGTGCCAGGTGACTTGGTTACTGACATGTTTAAACATGTATACACTCTCTGATAGCATAGATTGCTTTTTTTTTTAATAAAAACCTGTTCAGACTTGTTAGATATATACTTGTGCCAGGTGACATGGTTACTGACATGTTTAACACATATAAACTCTGGATAGCATAGAGTTGCTTTTTTAAAAAATGTTCAGACTTGTTAGATATATACTTGTGCCTATGGTGACATGTTTATACATGTTTAAACATGTTTAAGCACATGTAAAACTTTGCAATAATAAAAGAGTTTTTTTAATTAAAACCTGTTCAGACATTTATATAGATATATTTGTTTAAAGATGACATGGTTACTGACATGTTTAAACATGTATATATATTCTGCAGCAAGATAATTTTGCATTTTTTTTTTTATAAAACCAACTTCAGACTTTTAGATAAAGCTGTATACTTTTAATACATGTACATATACATGACATGTTTATGTATACATGTAGAAACTCTGGATATGTATAAAGATTTTTTTTTTAAAAAATTAGATGTTCAGACTTGTAGAGATTTATACATTTTACATGGTTATGTCTGACATGTTTAAACATGTATACAATTTAACATTTTTTGATTTTTTTTAAAAGCAACTGTTCAGACTTATTCAATATATTCTTTTTAAACATGTCATAACCATGTTGGCACAAGTATATTCTAAAAGTCTAGCAATAGGTTTTTTTTTAAAAAGCAACTCTAGCTATCAGAGTTATTTATGTTTCAACATTCTAGTAACCATGTCACAGTAAAATTTATATATCTAAAAATCTAATAAACTTTTTTTGTAAAACCTGTTATAAATTTATGCTATCCAGAACAATTACATGTTTAAACATGTGTTCTTCTTAGATGTTTCTCCTGGCATAAGAATATATTCTAATAAAGTCTGAACAGCTTTTTTTTAAAGTATAAAACTCTATTCTAGTTGTTTTTTTCCAGAGTTTATACATGTTTAAACATGTTCAGTAACTTGTGATGTCACCTGGCACAAAATATATCTTTAAAAAGTCTGAACAGGTTTTTTTAAAAAAGCAACTCTATGCTATTCCAGTTTATACATGTTTAAACATGTCAGTAAAATGTCACCTGGCAACAAGTATATATCTAACAAGTCTGAATGGGTTTTTTTTTAAAAACAACTCTATGCTTCTCCCAGTTTATACATGTTTAAACATGTCAGGTAGTCATCATGTCACATGGCACAAGAAATATATCTAACAAGTCTGAACTTTTTTTTATTAAAAGCAACTCTATCTATCCAGTTAGTTTATACATGTTTAAACATGTCAGTAACCATGTCACCTGGCACAAGTATATATATCTAACAAGTCTGAACAGGTTTTTTTAAAAAAACTCTATGCTATATCAGAGTTTGTATAAATGTTTAAACATGTCAGTAACCATGTCACCTGGCACAAGTATATATTTAACAAGTCTGAACAGGTTTTTTATTAAAAAAACTCTATGCTATCCAGAGTTTATAAATGTTTAAACACATTAGTAACCATGTCACCTGGCACAAGTATATATTTAACAAAGTCTGAACAGGTTTTTATTAAAAGCAACTCTATGCTATCCAGAGTGTATACATGTTTAAACATATATAACAATGTCACCTGGCACAAGTATATATCTAACAAGTCTGAACAGGTTTTTATTAAAAAGCAACTCTATGCTATTTGCATTTTTTACATGTTTAAACATGTCAGTAACCAAATCACTTGGCACAATAATATATCTAAAAAGTCTAAACAGGTTTTATAAAAAAGCAACTCTATGCTATCCAGAGTTTATACATGTTTAAACATGTCAGTAACCATGTCACCTGGCACAAGAATATATCTAACAAGTCTGAACTTTTTTTTTTTATTAAAAGCAACTCTATGCTATCCACAGTTTATACATGTTTAAACATGTCAGTAACCATGTACCTGGCACAAGTATATATCTAACAAGTCTGAACAGGTTTTTTAAAAAAAAATCTATGCTATCCAGAGTTTATACATGTTTAAACATGTCAGTAACCATGTCACCTGCACAAGTATATATCTAACAAGTCTGAACAGGTTTTTTTAAAAAGCAACTATATGCTATCAGAGTTTATAAATGTTTCAACATGTCAATAACCAATGTCACCTGGCACAAGTATATATCTAACAAGTCTGAACAGGTTTTTATTAAAAAAGCAACTCTATGCTATCCTGCAGTTTTATACATGTTTAAACATGTCAGTAACCATGTAACCTGGCAAGTAAGTATATATCTAACAAGTCTGAACAGGTTTTTATTAAAAAGCAACTCTATGCTATCATCCAAAGTTTATACATGTTTAAACATGTCAGTAACCATGTAACCTGGCACAAGTATATATATCTAACAAGTCTGAAAGGGTTTTTATTAAAAAGCACTCTCTATGCTATCAGATTTATACATGTTTAAACATGTCAGTAACCATGTCACCTGGCACAAGTATATATCTAACAAGTCTGAACAGGTTTTTATTAAAAGCAACTCTATGCTAGTTCCAGAGTGTATACATGTTTAAACATGTCAGTAACCATGTAACCTGGCACAAGTATATATCTAACAAGTCTGAACAGGTTTTATTAAAAAGCAACTCTATGCTATCTATGACAGTGTATACATGTTTAAACATGTCAGTAACCATGTCACCTGGCACAAGTATATATCTAACAAGTCTGAACAGGTTTTTTTAAAAAAAACTCTCTTTGCTATCCACATTGTTTATACATGTTTAAACATGTCAGTAACCATGTCACCTGGCACAAGTATATATCTAACAAGTCTGAACAGGTTTTTATTAAAAAGCAACTCTATGCTATATCAAGTCATTGTATATATGTTTAAACATGACAGTAACCATGTCACCTGGCACAAGTATAGATCTAAAGAGTCTGAACATGTTTTTTATTAAAAAGCAACTCTATACTATCCACAGTTTATACATGTTTAAACATGTCAGTAACCATGTAACCATGTCACCTTCCTGGCACAAGTATATATCTAACAAGATTGAACAGGTTTTTATTAAAAGCAAATCTATACTATCAAGAGTTGTATACATGATTAAACATGTCAGTAACCATGTCACCTGGCACAAGTATATATCTAACAAGTCTGAACAGGTTTTTATTAAAAAACATCTCTATGCTATCCAGAATTTATACATGTTTAAACATGTCAGTAACCAAGTCACACTGGCAGATAGTATATATCTAACAAGTCTGAACAAGGTTTTTATTAAAAACAACTCTATTGCTCCCAGATTGTATACATGTTTAAACATGTCAGTAACCATGTTCACCTGGCACAAGCCTATATATATCTAAAAAGTCTGAAGGTTTTTTTTTAAAAAAATTCTATGCTATCCCAGTTTATACAGTACATACATTTAAAATATGTCACATAAATTATGTAGTCACCTGGCAAAGTATATATATCTAACAAGTCTAAACAGGTTTTTATTAAAAAGCAACTGTATGCTATCTACAGTATACATGTTTAAACATGTCAGTTACAAAGTCACCTGGCACAAGAATATATCTAACAAGTCTGAACATGTTTTTATTAAAAAGCAACTCCATGCTATCTACAGTTTATACATGTTTCAACATGTCAGTAACCAAGTCACAAGGCACAAGTATATATCTAACAAGTCTGAACAGGTTTTTATTGAAAGGTAACTCTTTGCTATCCAGATTTATACATGTTTAAACATGTCAGTCAACCACGTCACATGACACAAGTATATATATTAACAAGTCTGAACAGGTTTTTATTAAAAAGCAATGTCTATTCTTCCAGATTTTATAAACATTTCAACATGTCAGTCTTTGTTTAAATTCATGTCATTGGATACAATTATATATGTAACAAGTCTGAACAGGTTTTTTTAAAAAGCAACTCTATGCTATCCAGAGTTTATATATGTTTAAACATATCAGTCACCTTGTCACCTGGCACAAGTATATACCTAAAAATTCTGAACAGGTTTTCATTAAATACAACTCTACGCTATCTAGAGTTTATACATGTTTAAACATGGATAGATAATAAACATTCACATTTTTTATATAAAACAAGTATTCAAATTTTTTAATATATAAATGTTCTGCACCTTTTGACGTCAGTTTTGACATGTTGGAACATTTTATAAAATGTAGAGTAGCATGGCATTTATTTTTAATAAAACCTGTTGAGACTTTTATATATATTCTTGCTAATCTGGTGACTTGGTTACTGAGATGTTTAAACATGTATACACTCTGGATATCATAGTTTATTTTTTCAAGGAAACCTATTCAGACTTTTTAGATATACTTGTGCCATAGGTGACATGTTTAATGACATGTTGAAACATTTATACAATCTGGAGAGCAAAGTTTTTTTCAATAAAAACCTGTTCAGACTTTTTAGATATAATGTTTTGATAGATGTGACTGATGTTTGCTGACATGTTTATACATATATATTTCTGAGGAGCATAGAGATGTTTTTAATAAAAACCTGTTCAGACTTGTTAGATATATACTTGTGCCAGGTGACATGGTTACTGACATGTTTAATGATGTATACACCTTGATAGCATATAGACTTGCTTTTTAATAAAAACCTGTTCAGACTTGTTAAATATATACTTGTGCCAGGCCAACATGGTTACTGACATGTTTAAACATGTTAAAACTCTGAATAGAATATAGTCCTTTTTTAATAAAACCCCTTCAGACTTGTTAGATATATTCTTGTGCAAGGTTACATGGTTACTGACATGTTTAAACATGTATAAACTGTGGAAAGACATAGCATAGAGTTGCTTTTTAATAAAAACCTTTTCAGACTTGTTAGATATATACTTGTGCCATGTGACTTGGTTACTGATATGTTTAAAAATATTCAATATGCACTGCAGATAGCATACAATTGCTTTTTAATAAAAACCTTTTCAGAATTGTTATTGTATATATATACTTGTTCCAGGTTACATGGTTACTGACATGTTTTAAGCATGTATATATTGCAAATAACATACAGTTTTTTTAATAAAAACATGTTCACACTTGTTAGATATACACTTCTGCCAGGTAAACTAATTGCTTACTGACAAGTTAAGTTTAAACATGTATACAGTCTGGTTAGCAGAGAGTTGCTTTTTAATAAAAACCTGTTCAGACTTGTTAGATATATACTTATGGCAGGTGACATGGTTACTGACATGTTTAGACATGTATACATTGTAGGTAGCATAGAGTTACTTTTTAATAAACACCTGTTCAGACTTGTTAGATATATACTTGTGCCAGGTGTCTTGGTTACTGACATGCTGAAACATGTATAAACTGTGGGTAGCATGGAGTTGATTTTTAATAAAAACCTATTCAGAGTTTTTAGATATATTCTTGCCCAAGGTGACATGGTTACTGACATGTTGAAACATATATTCAATCATGATAGCAGAGTTGCTTTTTAATGAAAACCTGTTCAGTATTGTTAGATATATACTTGTGCCAGGTTATATGGTTACTGATATGTTTAAACATGTATACACACTCAGTAGCATAGAGTTGCTTTTTAATAAAAACCTGTTCAGACTTGTTAGGTATATACTTGTGCCAGGTGACAGTGACAGGCATGTTTAAACATATAAACTCTTTATAGCATAGATTTGCTATTTAACAAAAAAACCTGTTCAGACTTGTTAGATATATACTTGTGTCAGATGACATGGTTACAGACATGTTTAAACAATAAACATGTATTACTGAGATGTTTAAACATGTACATTTTAATAAAAAACATGTTCAGACATAAACTTACTTTTAATAAAAAACATGTTCAGACTTGTTTTATATATACTTGTGCCAGGATTGCATAGAATTTTTTCAATAAAAACCTATCCAGACTTTTTAGATATATACTTGTGCCAGGTGACATGGTTACTGACATGTTGAAACATTTATACAATCTGGATAGCAACGAATTGCTTTTCAATAAAAAACTGTTCAGACTTCTTACATATATACTAGTGGCAGGTGACTTGCTTACTGACATGTTTAAACATTTATAAATTCTAAATAGCATAGAGATGCTTTTTAATAAAAACCTGTTCAGACTTCTTAGATATATACTTGTGCCAGGTGACATGGTTACTGACATGTTTAATCATGTATATACCTTGGATAGTATAGGCTTGCTTTTTAATAAAAACCTGTTCAGACTTGTTAAATATATATTACTTGTTCAGGTGACATGGTTACTGACATGTTTAAACATGTATAAACTTGGATAGTATAGTTTTTTTTTAATAAAAACCTGTTCAGACTTGTTAGATATATATTGTGCCAGGTGACATTGTTACTGACATGTTTAAACATTATACAACATCTGCCAATACAGATATAGACAACTGTTTGCTTTTTAATAAAAACCTGTTTATACTTGTTAGATATATACTTGTGCCAGGTTACATGGTGACTGACATGTTTAAACATGTATAAACTGTGGATAGCATAGAGTTGCTTTTTAACAAAAACCTGTTCAGACTTGTTAGATATATATACTTGTGCCAGGTGACATGGTTACTGACATGTTTAAACATGTATAAGCACTGCAGATAGCATACAGTTGCTTTTAATAAAAACCTGTTCAGACTTTTGATATATATATATACTTGTGCCAGGTGACTTGGTTACTGACATGTTTAAACATGTATAAACTGTAGATAGCATAGAGTTGCTTTTTAATAAAAACCTGTTCAGACTTTTAGATATATATACTTGTGCCAGGTGACATGGTTACTGACATGTTTAAACATGTATACACTCTGGATAGCATAGAGTTTTTTAATAAAAAACCTGTTCAGACTTTTAGTTGTTAGATATATACTTGTGCCAGGTGACATGTTACTGACATGTTTAAACATTTATACACTCTGATAGCATAGATTTTTTTTTTTTAATAAAAACCTGTTCAGACTTGTTAGATATATACTTGTGCCAGGTGACAGGTGAAACATATTTTGATATGTTTAAACATTATTATAAATTCTGGATAGACATATAGATGTTTTTTTATAAAAACCTGTTCAGATTTGTTAAATATATACTTGTGCCAGGTGACATGGTTACTTATATGTTTAAACATGTATAAACTCTTAATATAATAGAGTCCTTTTTAATAAAAACACCTCCATATTTGTTAGATATATTCTGTGCCAGGTTACATGGTTACTGACATGTTTAAACATGTATGTACTGTAGATAGCATATAGTTGCTTTTTCATAAAAACCTGTTCAGACTTGTTAGATATATAATTGTGCCAGGTGATTTGGTTACTGATATGGTTAAACATGTATAAACTCTGGATAGCATACAGTTGCTTTTTTAATAAAACCTGTTCAGACTTGTTAATATATATATACTTGTGCCAGGTGACTTGGTTTCTGACATGTTTAAACATGTATAAACTCTGGATAGAATAGAGTTTGCTTTTTAATAAAAACCTGTTCAGACTTGTTAATATATTCTTGTGCCAGATGACATGGTTATTGACATGTTTAAACATGTATAAACTCTGATGGAGCATAGAGTTGCATTTTAATAAAAACCTCTTCAGACTTCTTAGATTTTCTTTGCACATGTGTCACTTGGTTACATGACATGTTTTAACCATGTATACACTGCTGATAGCATAGAGTTGCTTTTTTTTAATAAAAACCTGTTCAAGACTTGTTAGAATATATACTTGTGCCAGGTGACATGGTTTTTGACATGTTTAAACATGTATAAACTCTGCTAGCATACAGTTTTTTTTTTAAAAAAAACTCATTAGACTTTTTAGATTGTATACATGTTTAAACATGTCACTAACTGACATGTCACCTGGCACAAGTATATATCTAACAAGTCTGAACAGTTTTTATTAAAAAAAACTCTTTGCTATCCAGATTGTATATATATTTCAACAAGTCAGTAACCATGTCACCTGTCACATTTAAATATCTAAAAACTCTAATAGGTTTTATTTTTAATAAAAAGCAATTCTAAATTTTAGAATGTATACATGTTTTTCAACATGACATTCAAACATGTCACCATGTAATCAAAAGTATATATCTAACAAGTCTTAACAGGTTTTTATCAAAAAGCAACTCTATGCTATCAGCAGTTTATTCATGGTTATAAACATGTAAGTATATCTAAGAAGTCTGAAGAGGTTTTATTACAATGCAACTCTATGCTATCCAGAGTTTATACATGTTTAAACATGTCAATAACCACGTCATCTGTCACAAGAATATATTTAACAAGCATGAACAGGATTTTATTAAAAAGCAACTCTATTTTATTCAGAGTTCATACATGTTTAAACATGTCAGTAACCATGTCACCTGGCACAAGTATATATTTAACAAGTCTGAACAGGTTTTTATTAAAAAGAAAATCTATGCCATCCAAGGTGTATACATGTTTAAACATGTCAGGAACCAAGTCACCTGGCACAAGTATATATCTAACAAGTCTGAACAGGTTATTATTAAAAAGCTACTGTATGCTATTTGCAGTATATACATGTTTAAACATATCAGTAACAATTTAACCTTCACAAGTATATATCTAACAATTCTGAAAAGGTTTTTATTAAAATGCAACTCTATGCTATCCACAGTTTATACATGTTTAAACATGTCAGTAACCATGTAACCTGGCACAGTATTAAGTATATATCTAAAATGTCTGAAGGGTTTTTAAAAAAAAAACTCTATTCTATCCAGAGTTTATACATGTTTAAACATGTTTCAGTATTCACATAAGTTTTTGCAACATTTGGCACAATATATATTTAACAATCTGAACAGTTTTTAATAAAAAGCAAGTCTGTACTATCCAAGGTTTATACATGATTAAACATGTCAGTAACCATGTCACCTGGCACATGTATATATCTAACAAGTCTGAACAGGTTTTTATTAAAAAGTATCTCTAAGCTATCAGATTGTATAAATGTTTCAACATGTCAGTAACCATGACACCTGGCACAAGTATATATCTAATATCTTAGAAGTCCGAATAGGTTTCTTTGAAAAAAAAATTCTATGCTATCCAGACTTAATACATGTTTAAACATCTTAGTAACCAAGTCACCTGGCACTAGAATATATCTAAAAAGTCTGAACAGGTTTTTACTAAAAAGCAACTTCATGCTATGTACAGTTTATAAATGTTTCAACTTGCCAATAACCAAATCACAAGGCGCAAGTACTGTATATATCTACCAATTCTGAACAGGTTTTTATTAAAAAGCAACTGTATCCTGTCTGCAGGACATACATGTTTAACCATGTCAGTAACCAAATCACCTGGCACTGGTATATATCTAACAAGTCTGAACAGGTTTTTATTAAAAAACAACTCTATGCTATCCACAGTTTATACATGTTTAAACATGTCAGTAACCACCATGTCTTATGGCACAAGAATATATAACAAGTCAACAGGTTTTTTTTAAAAATCAACAATCTATGCTATCATTAAATTTATCATGTTTAAACATGTCAGTAAACATTTCAGACTAACACAATATATATTTAACAGTCTGAACAGGTTTTATTACATCAATAAAGGAAAATATTTAAGATGTTTAGATTATGAAATTTAAACATATTACCAGTTTTTTTTTTAAACATTATATATCTAATTAAGTTTTAAAGTACTAGATTTTTTATTTTAAAGAGATGTTTCTAAGAGAGATAAATAAATTTTTTTTTGTATTGTCTTTACCCTCCATTGAACACTGGATGTCATATATAGTAATTCGAACCTAACAATTTTGGCATTAAATAATTCATAAAGCATGTTCGAAGAATTCTAACAACTATAAAAAGAACAATTAGCATGCGGATCAATGAACACACATGCATAACTTAAAAAAATTTTATAACTATTATATCTTTAATTTATATATTTATATATATATATATATATATATATATATATATATATATATATATATATATATAATATTTATATATATATATATACCTATATATGTATATATATATATATATATATGTCATATATATATGTATATATATATATATATATATATATATAGGTATATATATATATATATATATGTTAATATATATATATATATTTATATATATATATATATATATATATATATATATATAATATCTGTTTTATATATATATATAATATATATATCATATTATATTTATATTGACATAAACATCTATATATATATATGTCATATATGCATATATATATATAAATAAACCTTTAACATCAATTTTTAATAAATGTATTATAATATATAATATTTTATGTAAACATGTTTATTAAACATAATCATTATTCTACCAATATATATATATACATTTATGATATCATATATTGTATAACTATAAAAATTTATATCTTTCATACCATTAGTCTTTAATTTATTCTGCCAAAATGGACTTATTATCGGTTCCATGATTAAATATTGTATATTCATCTGGAAGATAATTTTTTACATATTATTAATACCAAATCTGCCTTTCACTGGAGAAGTTTCAATAATATTATTTTTTTTTATTTCTATTTATTTTTATTTTATTTATTTTTCATCATGACATGGCAGATATTGATATTGATTCAAAGCAATTTAATCATGACTTCAATTCTTCAGATTTCAATTCATTTTACTCTTCACGGTTAGATACGCAGAACAAGTGTCAAGCTATTTATTGTTTTGACCTAGTATGGAAAGAGATGTGGCGACGTTTCTGCCATATCTACGCGATATCCAAACTTACTGTCAAGGTTTTATGAATCAAATCTGGGAAAAGTGCATCAACGTCTAAAACGTACTACATGTTCGTGGTCATTTTGGTTTGACTATGATATTGATATAACTTTTGAATATAGACATTTGTAAGGTAGCATATATGTAGGTGGTATTGACTGAAATGATCGGCTGTTGTGTAGTTTGGCTCAAGTTACCTCCCACCCACGGCGAATTTTGATGGTATTTGATGTTATTTCTGGAATTATAATGAGTCCTTTTGAAAGATTCCGGTTCCTTCTTTCTTTGATGATGGCCACTTCGGAATTCCCTTGTCGACGGTCAAAATTCATGGGGAAAGTAAAAGTCGTTTAAGTTGCCTGTACAAAAGGGAGATCACTAAATCCGCCATTGTCCGTGAAACAAGGAATTGGATTCGGTCAAAAGGACTGGAGATAATCCGAGGCACCATTCTCAAACTAATGTTCGAATGGTTCCACCCACCAAACTCGATGCAGGTGGAAAGAAGAAAAGGAGATATGAAAACAACAACTGATCATTAATTATGAAATATATATATATATATATATATATATATATATATATATATATATATATATATATATATATATATATATATATATATATATATATATATATATATATATATATATATATATATATATATATATATATATATATATATATATATATATATATATATATATATATATATTTATATATATATGTATATATATATACCTTGTTACTACACAATAATCTCAAGATTCAAAATATACCTCACTTCAGCCAGATACCTGAACTCTCATAACACTTTATTACGACTGAGTACTCTAAAGGTAACAGTGATCCCTTTAGAAAAAACTTATTTATCACTTGCAAAAAATCAAACTAAGTCTATCAGAATATGTGTGAGGTATCAAAAATTAAACTAGAAATCTTCTAAGTAAAAGGGCATCACTCCATCAAAAAAACTCTAAATGTTTCCCTGGTCTTAATTCACTTTAGCAAAACTAAAAAAGAACAAAACATGTTTATCACTTTGCCTTATGCACACACAATCAATCCTATTCACTGATGGTCAATAAATGAAACACTGTTTTTCTAAAAATGTTAAATACAAAAATTTATTTTCAGATTCAAAGTTTATAATTAAAATTCACAATTATTTAGAATTCACAATCTGAAAAATTTACTATTAGTTGAAAATATTACAAAACTCAATGAATTTTTGAATTAAATTATGAAACAAATCTAATTCACAAAAAATTTTATCAAGAATTTAAATTAATTAATCAAGCAAAATTTAAACTATCAAGAATTACTCAAGATTTAAAAAGAAAATCTCAATAAATGAAATCAAGTATGCAATGTTAAATTAAGTTGCAATGTTAAATTAAGTATGCAATGTTAAATTAAGTATGCAATGTTAAATTACCAAAAATATTTACAATGCTATGTAAATAAATGTTACATCACAAACATAAAAATGTAAAAATATAAAGAAATTGTATATAGAAAAACACACAAAAATACACATAAGATTTATCAATAATGATTTCACTTGTTCAAAATTTCTAACTTATCATTACAACTTCCTAACTTATCATACCATGGTATTATAAGTAAAATTCACGTTATTATTACACAAACTTCTGAAAACCTCTGTAAATCACTTGCTACAGCTGCGTTACACAATACACACTTTTTACCAGTGCGCTGTTACGAACTAAATAACTTTGCTAAATTCAGATCTCAAAGTTAATGTTAAAAGTGACCACAAAAAATTACGTTAAAAGTAATCTCTTTCTAATTAGGAATGAGAGAGAGAGAGAGGAGAACCAACTCGACTGGTCTCAGAAATCAGAATGAAATAGATTTTAGGATTCCAGTAACAGTGAAACAATTACGTGATGTCATTAAAGCATTTTGGGTGCGAGATACTAAAGAAGCTTCTAGAAGCAGGAAGTGACGTCATTAAAGCATTTTGGGTAATTTAAGATACTAAAGAAGAAGCTTCTAGAAGGAAAATGACGTCATCCCATCAAAAACGTTTTGAATGCAATCTTACAAAACATGACGTAATTGATCAGGACATGTATTCTTTCTCTCCAAGTGGCATACGTGACTCGAACAACGCATGTAACAACATGAAATCACTTTCGTCTTGAGCCCGTATGGGACGAATCGGCGTTTGTTTTGCAAACCTGTCATCGCTAACCCAAAACAAAGCGTTCCCTCTTATCAAACAACTGATGAAACTGAAATGAAACAAGCCCTGGTGGACACACACACGTGTTCAAACATACTACGCTTTTTACCAAGAAAGATATTCGTTCTAAATTACATTACTATTAAAATTATAATAACAATTCTAAATTACGCTATCAAGTAACTTAATCAAGTTCTTTTGAGATCTGATGCCAAACTAAATATGACACTTCATTTTATCATTATCATTAAACATAACACATGAAAAAAAGTTTAAATATTCAAAATTATAGGATATATAATTACAAGGCAACATAATGTAAATATTATATATATGTTTATATATATATATATATATATATATATATATATATATATATATATATATATATATCATATATGTGATATGTGTGTGTGTGTCTTATGTTGTGTGTGTGTGTGTGTATGTAAATGTATATATGTGTGTGTGTGTATAATATGACTTGGTAATTCCATACAGTTTACTTTTATCTGATATTTTTTGTTTAGAAAACAGATATGCATCGTGGATGATGTAGAATTCATAACAGGAACCTAGGTTTAGCCAAAAGTTTGGATTATACAGACTAAAAATACAAGATCTTTTGGAAACAGCTCTAATATACACCATTATGTGGCTTGTCAAATAAAATTCTGATGATTAGTAACAACTATAATTCGAATGATTAATTGTTGAACCTCTTATTTATAAATTCTAGAACTTTAAAAAGAAAGATTTTCATACACAACAAATAAACTTCCATACATGAAACAATGCATGTGTGTCGGTCCTAAGAGAATGCTATTTTCCAAATGTCGCCACGCTGATAATCCTATAGCCAAGGGATAAATTGCTGTTATTATCATGGCTGGAAAGAGCAGATGTATAAATACGTGACAGTGGTGAAAGGGAAACGGCCTTATATGCGATAATACTCTTATATGGGTTAAAATATATTGAATAAGATACAGAAACTGATAAAAAAAAAAAGCAAACGTAGCTCTCCAGCCCTCAAAAGATAGCGCGGCCGGGATTGTAGTTGCCATGTTGTGGTTTTTACTTTTTGCTGACAGTCTGGGTAGCGTAAATTTTTGCGGGGCGCACTGACAGCTGGGGGCACCAAAGCTGCTTCCCATAGAAAACGGTTATTGGGTTAACCATGTAACATTGCAGACAGCATAGAGTTGCTTTTAATAAAAACATGTTCAGACTTGTTAGATATATACTTGTGCCAGGATTGCTTAGGATCTTTTCAAGACACCTATCCAGACTTTTTAGATATATACTTGTGCCAGGTGACATGGTTACTGACATGTTGAAACATTTATACAATCTGGATAGCAACTAATTGCTTTTCAATAAAAAAACTGTTCAGATTTCTTAGATATATACTAGTGGCAGGTGACTTGCTTACTGACATGTTTAAACATTTATAAATTCTAGATAGCATAGAGATTGTTTTTTAATAAAAACCTGTTCAGACTTCTTAGATATATACTTGAGCCAGGTGACATGGTTACAGACATGTTTAATCATGTATAAACTGAGAATAGCATAGAATTGCTTTTTAATAAAAACCAGTTTAGACTTGTTACATATATACTTATACCAGGTGACTTTGTTACTGACATGTTTAAACATGTCTGCACTACAGATAGCAAACGGTTGCTTTTTAATAAAACCTTTTCAGAATTGTTAGATATATACTTCTGAGAGGTTACATGGTCACTGAAATGTTTAAACATGTATATACTGCAAATAGCATAAAGTTGCTTTTTAATAAAAACCTGTTCAGACTTGTTAGATATATACTTGTGCAAGGTGACATGGTGACTGACATGTTCAAACATGTATAAACTCTGGATAGCATAAAGTTGCTTTTTAATAAAAACCTGTTCAAACTTCTTAGGTATATACTTGTGCCTGGTGACACAGTGACTGATATGTTTAAACATATATAAACTCTCGATAGCATAGAGTTCCTTTTTAACAAAATCCTGTTCAGACTTGTGTCAGGTGACATGATTAGTATGTTTAATCATGTATACACCTTGGATAGTATAGATTTGCTTTTTAACAAAAAACCTGTTCAGAATTGTTAAATATATCCTTGTGACAGGTGACATGGTTACAGACATGTTTAAACATATATAAACTCTGGATAGAATAGGGTCCTTTTTAATAAAAAAACTTTCAGACTTGTTAGATATATTCTTGTGCCACGTTACATGGTTACTGACATGTTTAAACATGTATAAACTGTGGATAGCATAGAGTTGTTTTTTAATAAAAACCTGTTCAAACTTGTTAGATATATTCCAGTGCCAGGTGATTTGGTTACTGACATGGTTAAACATGTATGCACTGCAGACAGCATACAGTTGCTTTTTAATAAAACCTGTTCAGAATTGTTAGATATATACTTGTGCCTTGTGACTTTGTTATTGGCAAGTTGAAACATTTATAAGCTGTACATAGCATGGAGTTGCTTTTTATTATTCTAGTTCCAGGTGACTTGGTTACTAAGATGTTTAAACATGTATTAAGTCTGGATAGCATAGAATTTTTTTTCAAAGAAACCTATTCAGACTTTTTAGATATTAGATATATACGTGTGCCAGGTGGCATGGTTATTGACATGTTGAAACATTTATACAATCTGACAGCTTAGATATACTTTTTAATAAAAACTTATTCAGACTTGTTAGATATATACATGTGCCAGGTGACATGGTTACTGACATGTTTAATCATGTATACACCTTGGATAGTATAGACTTGCTTTTTATTAAAAACCTGTTCAGATTTGTTAAATATATACTTGTGCCAGGTGACATGGTTACTGACTTGTTGAAACATTTATACAATCTGGATGTCAAAGAGTTGCTTTTCAATAAAACCCTGTTTAGATTTCTTAGATATATACTAGTGCCAGGTGACTTGCTTGGTGACATGTTTAAACATGTATAAATTCTGGATAGCATAGAGATGATTTTAGGAAAAACCTGTTAAGACTTGTTAGGTATATACTTGTGCCTGGTGACTTGTTTACTGACATGTTTAAACATGTCTGCACTGCAGATAGCATACAGTTGCTTTTTCATTAAAACCTGTTCAGAATTGTTAGATATATACTTGTGCCAGGTTACATGGTTACTGAAATGTTTAAAAATGTATATTCTGCAAATAGCATACAGTTGCTTTTTAACAAAAACCCGTTCAGACTTCTTAGGTATATACTTGTGCCTGGTGACACGGTGACTGATATGCTTAAACATATATAAACTCTGGATAGCATAGAGTTGCTTGTTAACAAAATCCAGTTCAGACTTGTTAAATATATCCTTGTGCCAAGTGACATGGTTACTGACATGTTTAAACATGTATAAACTCTGGATAGAATATAGTCCTTTTTAATAAAAATCTTTCAGACTTGTTAGATATATTCTTGTGCCAGGTTACATGGTTACTGACATGTTTTAACATCTATAAACTGTGGATAGCATAGAGTTGCTTTTTCATAAAAACCTGTTCAGACTTGTTAGATATATACTTCTGCCAGGTGTTTTGGTTAATGACATGGTTAAACATGTATTCACTGCAGACAGCATACAGTTGCTTTTTAATAAAAGCCTGTTCAGAATTGTTAGATATATACTTATGCCTTGTGACTTTGTTATTGGCAAGTTGAACCATTTATAAAATGTACATAGCATGGAGTTGCTTTTTAATAAAAACCTATTCAGACTTGTTAGATATATTCTAGTGCCAGGTGACTTGGTTACCGAGATGTTTAAACATGTATTCACTCTGGATAGCATAGATTTTTTCTTTCAAAGACACCTATTTAGACTTTTCAGATATTAGATATATAGTTGTGCCAAGTGACATGGTTACTGACATGTTGAAACATTTATACAATATGATAGCATAGATATACTTTTTAATAAAAACCTGTTCAGACTTGTTAGATACATACATGTGCCAGGTGACATGGTTACTGACATGTTTAATCATGTATACACCTTGGATAGTACAGACTTGCTTTTTATTAAAAACCTGTTCAGATTTGTTAAATATATACATGTTTAAATATGTATAAACTCTTAATAGAATAGAGTCATTTTAAATAAAAACCCCTTCAGACATGTTAGATATATTCTGTGCCAGGTTACATGGTTACTGACATGTTTAAACATGTATAAACTGTGGATAGCACAGAGTTGCGTTTTAATAAAAACCTTTTCAGAATTGTTAGATATATACTTGTGAAGGATAAATGGTTACTGATATGTTTAAACATGTATATGCTGCAAATAGCATACAGTAGCTTTTTAATAATAACCTGTTCAGACTTGTTAGATATAGGCTTGTGCCAGGTGACTTGGTTCCTGACATGTTTAAACATGTATACACCTTGGATGGCATAGATTTTCTTTTTAATAAAAACCTGTTCAGACTTGTTAAATATATACTTGTGCCAGGTGACATGGTTATTGACATGTTTAAACATGTATAAACTCTGGATAGCATAGAGTTGCATTGTAATAAAAACCTCTTCAGACTTCTTAGATATACTTACATGTTTATAACCATGTATACACTGCTGATAGCATAGAGTTGCTTTTTGATAAAAACCTGTTAAGACTTGTTAGATATATACTTTTGACAGGTGACATTGGTGAATGTCATGTTGAAACCTGTATACATTCTGGTTAGTTTACAAATGCTTTTTTAGAAAACAAACCTATTAGGAGTTTTTCGATATTTACTTGTGCCTGGTGACATGGTTACTGACTTGTTGAAATATATATACAATCTGGATAATAAAGAGTTTCTTTTTAATAAAAAAGATGTTTAGACTTGTTAGAGATATACTTGTGCCAGGTGACTTGCTTAGTGACATGTTTAAACATGTATACAATCTGGTTAGCAATGAGTTGCTTTTTAATAAAAACTGTATGCTAGCCAGAGTTTATACATGTTTAAACATGTCAGTAACCATATCACCTGGCACAAGTATATATCTAGCAAGTCTTGACAGGTTTTTATTAAAAAGCAACTCTATGCTATCAGCAGTGTGTACATGGTTAAACATGTAAGTCTTCATGACACATGGCACAAGAAAATCTAAGAAGTCTGAAGAGGTTTTTATTACAATGCAACTCTATGCTATCCAGAGTTTATACATGTTTAAACATGTCAATAACCATGTCATCTGGCACAAGAATATATTTAACAAGTCTGAACAGGATTTTATTAAAAAGCAACTCTATGCTATCCAGAAATTGTACATGTTTAAACATGCCAGAGACAAAGTCAAATGGCACAGGAATATATCTAACAAGTCCGAACAGGTTATTATTAAAAAGCAACTCTATGCTATTTGCAGTAAATACATGTTTAAACATGTTAGTAACCATGACACCTGGCACAAGTATATATCTAACAATTCTCAACAGGTTTTTATTAAAAAGCCACTGTATGCTATCTGCAGTGCATACATGTTCAAACATGTCAGTAACCATGTAACCTGTCACAGAATATATCTAATAAATCTGAAGGGGTTTTATTTAAAAGGACTCTATTCTATTAAGAGTTTATACTTGTTTAAATATGTAGGTAACCATGTCACCTGGCACAAGTATATATTTAACAAATCTGAACAGGTTTTTAATGAAAAGCAAGACTATGCTATTCAAGGTGCATACATGATTAAACATGTCGGTAACCATGTAACCTGGCACATGTATATATCTAACAAGTCTGAACAGGTTTTTATTAAAAAAGTATCTCTGAACTATCACACTATATGAATGTTTCAACATGTCAGTAACCATGTCACCTGGCACAAGTATATATCCAACAAGTCTGAACAGATTTTTATGAAAAATTATCTCTATGCTATCTAGAATTTATAAATGTTTAAACATGT
The DNA here is from genome assembly GCF_040412425.1 of Macrobrachium rosenbergii. Classification (NCBI taxonomy): domain Eukaryota; kingdom Metazoa; phylum Arthropoda; class Malacostraca; order Decapoda; family Palaemonidae; genus Macrobrachium; species Macrobrachium rosenbergii. Next base: position 784,471 of record NC_089763.1, on the reverse strand, counting down.
CAGCAAGCAAGTCACCTGCCACTAGTATATATCTAAGAAGTGTGAACAGGTTTCTATTGAAAAGCAATTCGTTGCTATCCAGATTGTATAAATGTTTCAACATGTCAGTAACCATGTCACCTGGCACAAGTATATATCTAAAAAGTCTGGATCGGTTTCTTTGAAAAAAAATTCTATGCAATCCTGGCACAAGTATATACCTAATAAGTCTGAACATGTTTTTATTAAAAAGCAAGTCTATGCTGTCTGCAGTGTTACATGGTTAAACATGTCATTCTTTGTTTAAACATGTCAGTCAACATGTCACCTGACACAAGTATATATCTAACATGTCTGAACATGTCTTTATTAAATAGCAAATCTATGCTATAAAGAGTTTATATGTTTAAACATGCCAGTCACTGTGTCACCTGGCACAAGTATATACCTAACAAGTCAGAACAGGTTTTTATTAAAAAGCAACTCTATGCTGCTGAGAGTGTATACATGTTTAAACACGTCAGTGACCATGTCACCTGGCACAAGTATATATCTAACAATACTGGACAGGTTTTTCTTAAAAAGCAACTCTTTGCTAACCACATTATATACATGCTTAAACATGTTAGTAAGTAATTCACATGGCACAAGTATACAGCTAATAATTCTGAACATGTTTTCATTAAAAAACAACTCTGCGATCATGATTGAATATATGTTTCAACATGTCAGTAACCATGTCACCTTGGGCAAGAATATATCTAAAAACTCTGAATAGGTTTTTATTAAAAATCAACTGCATGCTACCCACAGTTTATACATGTTTCAGCATGTCAGTAACCAAGTCACCTGGCACAAGTGTATATCTAACAAGTCTGAACAGATTTTTATTAAAAAGTAACTCTATGCTACCTACAATGTATACATTTCTAAACATGTCAGTAACCATGTCACCTGCCATAAGTATATATCTAACATGCCTGAACAGGTTTTTATTAAAAAGCTACTCTCTGCTAACCAGACTGTATACATGTTTAAACTTGTCGGTAAGCAATTCACCTGGCACAAGTGTATATCTAACAACTGTGAACATGTTTTTATTAAAAAGCAACTGTATGTTATTTGCAATATATATGCTTAATGTTTAAACATGTCAGTAACCATGTTTAACTGGAACAAGTATATATCTAACAATTCTGAACAGGTTTTTATTAAAAAGCAATTGTATGCTATCTGCAGTGCTTACATATTTAAACATATCAGTAATCAAGTCACATGGCATAAGTATATATCTATCAAGTCTGAAAAGGTTTTTATTAAAAAGCAACTCTATGCTTTCCACAGTTTATACATGTTTAAACATGTCAGTAACCATGTAACCTTGCACAAGAATATATCTAACAAGTCTGAAGGGGATTTTATTAAAAAGGACTATATTCTATTCAGAGTTTTAACATGTTTAAACATGTCAGTAACCATGTCACCTGGCACAAGTATATATTTAACAAGTCTGAACAGGTTTTTATTTAAAAGCAAGTCTATACTATCCAAGGTGTATACATCATTAAACATGTCAGTAACCATGTCACCTGGCACAAGTATATATCTAACAAGTCTGAACAGGTTTTTATTAAAAAGCATCTCTATGCTCTCCAGAATTTATACATGTATAAATATGTCAGCAAGGAAGTCACCTATCAATAGTATTTCTAAGAAGTCTAAGCAGGTTTTTATTGAAAAAAACTCTTTGCTTTCCAGATTGTATAAATATTTCAACATGTCGTTAAACATGTCACCTGGCACAAGTATATATCTAAGAATTCTGAATAGGTTTCCTTGAAAAAAAAAAATTCTATGCTATGAAGAGTGTATACATGTTTAAACATCTCAGTAACCAAGTCACCAGATGCAAGAATATATCTAACAAGTCTAAACAGGTTTTTATTAAAAGCAAATCCATGCTATCTACAGTGTATACATGTTTAAACATGTCAGTAACAAAGTCACATTGCACAAGAATATATCAAACAAATCTCAACAGGTCTTTATCAAAAATCAAAGCCATGCTACCTACAGTTTATACATGTTTCAACATGTCAGTAACGACGTCAAGATGCACAGTTATATATCTAACAATTCTGAATAGGTTTTTATTAAAAAGCAACTCTTTGCTATCCATGTTTAAATATGTATAAACTCTAGATAGCGTAGAGTTGTATTTAATGAAAACCTGTTCAGAATTTTTAGGTATATACTTGTACCAGGTGACTCTGTGACTGATATGTTTAAACATATATAAACTCTGGATAGCATAGAGTTGCTTTTTAAAAAAAACCATTCAGACTTGTTTATCTATATAATTGTGTTATGTGACATGGCGACTGACATGTTTGTACAAAGAATGACATGTTTATCCATCTATACACTGCAGACAGCATAGAGTTGCTTTTTTAATAAAAACCTGTTCATACTTGTTAGCTATATACTTGTGCCTGGTGACGTGGTTACTGATATGTTTAAACATGTATAAACCCTGGATAGCATAGAGTTGCCTTTTAATAAAAACCTGTTCAGAATTGTTAGATATATACTTGTGCCTTGTGACGTGGTTACTGACGTGTTGGAACATGTGTAAACTGTAGGTAGCATGGAGTTGCTTTTTAATAAAGACCTGTTCAGAATTGTTAGATATATTCTTGTACTACGTGGCTTTGTTACTGACATGTTTAAACATGTATACACTGTATATAGCATGGAGTTGCTTTTTAATAAAAACCTGTTTAGACTTATTAGATATATTCTTGTGCCAGGTTACTTGGCCACTGAGATGTTTAAACATGTACTGTATACACTCTGGATAGCATAGAATTTTTTTTTCAAAGAAACCTATTCAGACTTTTTAGATATATACTTGTGCCAGGTAACAAGGTTACTGATATGTTGAAACATTTATACAATCTGGATAGCAGTGTTGTTTTTCAATGAAAACCTGTTCAGACTTCTTAGATATACGAGTATACTAGTGAAAGGTGACTTGATTCCTGACATGTGTAAACATGTATAAATTCTGGATAACATAGAGATGCTTTTTAATAAAAACCTGTTCAGACTTGCTAGATATATACTTGTGCCTGGTGACATGGTTACTGACATGTTTAATCATGTATACACCTTGGATAGTATAGACTTGATTTTAAATAAAAACCTGTTCAGACTTGTTAGATTTAAACTCTGTGCTAGGTTACAAAGTTACTGACATGTTTAGATATAAACTGTGTATAGCATTATTTATTTTTTTAATGGTTTGTTAGATATACACTGTGTCTGTGGTGACTTTAAACATGTATGTTTAAACATGTATGCAGGTTGCAGATAGCATAGAGTTTTTTTTTTAAAAACCTATTCGAAATTCAGATGTATACTGCCTGGTGTTTGGTTACAAACATGTTTAAACATGTATATTGCAAATATACAGTTGCTTTTTAATAAAACATGTCAAGTTGTTACTGATATTATTCTTTAACATGTTTAAACATGTATACAATTTGTAGTAAGCTGAGGTTTTTTTAAAATCGTGATTTCAGACTTGTAGTATTTATTTGTGGACATGGTTTAAACATGTTTAACATTTATACACTTGCTAGCATAGAGTATTTTATAATAAAAGACTGTTGAGTTTTTAGAGTTTTTGTGTTAAAAAGCAACTTATAATTACTGACATGTTTAAACATGTATTTTATTTAATATATATTGTTAAATTTTAATAAAATTTTGTTATACAGTTGTTAGATATATTTTTCAGATTTTTTTATGTTTAAAAAAACAATGTGGTTGTTGCTTTTAAAAAAACCTGTTCAGTAGATCTGCTAGATTTTTATGTGTATTAGGTAAACTTGGTTCTTGACATGTTTAAACATGTATACATGCAGATAACATGAATTGTTTTTTAATAAAAAGTTTTCAGACAATATATTATACTTTGCCTGGTTACAGTTGGTTATGACATGTTTAAAATGTACATCATTTTTTTTTTTTTAATGAAAACATTTCATACAACATGTGCCATGTGACATGGTTAGTACATGTTTAATCATTTTAACATCTTGAATAGCAAAGACTTTTTTTTTTAATAAAAACCTGTTAAAAAACTTTGCTGACCAGGAGTGTTTACATGTTTAAACATGTTGTTAAACTGTGGAAGCACAAGTATATACCTAAAAAACCTGTTCAGATTTTTGATAGATATTACTTGTGCCAGGTTACATGGTTACTGACATGTTTAAACATTATAAACAATGTGGATAGATAGAGTTGTTTTTTAATAAAAACCTGTTCAGACTTTTTAGTATATTCTTGTTAAAGGTGACTTGGTTATTGTTTATACATGTTGAAACATTTAAAAAACAATAGTTGCTTTTTTTAAAAACCTGTTCAGATTTTTAATATATTCTTGTGTCATTCTATGAGAGTTTTGGTTACTGAGATGTTATTTATAACATGTAATTAACCATAATCAACTATATTTTTATTTTTTTAACAAAACCTATTCAGACTTTTTTTTTATATACTTGTGCCAGGTGACATGGTTAATGACATGTTAAACATTAGCATAGAGATTTTTTAATAAAAACCTGTTCAGTGTTTTAGATATATATTTACAAGAGCATGGTTACTCATGTTTAACATGTATAACTCTTGGATAGTGTTTTTTTTAAAAAAAACTTGTTCAGACTTATTAGATATATACTTGTGCCAGTTACATGGTTACTGACATGTTTAAAAACATGTATAAATCTGTAATAGCATACAGTTGCTTTTTAATAAAAACCTGTTCAGACTTGTTAGATATATACTTGTGCCAGGTGACTTTGTTTACTGACATGTTTAAACATGTATACAACTCTGGATAGTATAGAGTTGCTTTTTAATAAAAACCTGTTCAGACTTGTTAAATATATACTTGTGCCAGGTGACATGGTTACTGACATGTTTAAACATGTATAATTCTGGATACACAGAGTTTTTTAATAAAAACCTGTTCAGACTTGTTAGATATATACTTGTGCCAGGTGACATGGTTACTGACATGTTTAAACATGTATAAACTCTGGATAGCATAGAGTTGTTTTTAATAAAAAACCTGTTCAGACTTGTTAGATATATACTTGTGTCGGGTGACATGGTTACTGACATGTTTAAACATTTATAACAGATAGCATACTGTTTTTTTTAATAAAAACCTGTTCAGACTTTTTAGATATATACTTTGCCAGGTGACATGGTTACTGACATGTTTAAACATGTATAAACTCTGGATAACATGTTGCTTTTAAATAAAAACCTGTTTCAGACTTTGTTAGATATATACTTGTGCCAGGTGACAGTTACTGACATGTTTAAACATTTATAATTGCAGATAGTGTAGAGTTGCTTTTTAATAAAAACCTGTTCAACTTTTTAGATATATACTTGTGCTCAGGTGACTTGGTTACTGACATGTTTAAACATGTATATAAACTGTAGATAACATGGAGTTGGTTTTTTTAATAAAAACCTGTTCAGACTTGTTACATATATACTTGTGCCTGGTTACATGTTTGCTGACATGTTTAAACATGTATACACTTTAGATAGCATAGATTTATTTTTAATAAAAACCTGTTCAGACTTTTTAGATATATACTTGTGCCATGTGACATGGTTACTGACATGTTTAATCATGTATACATCTTGGATAGCAAAGACTTGCTTTTTAATAAAAACCTGTTCAGACTTGTTAAATATATAATTGTGCCAGGTTACATAGTTACTGACATGTTTAAACATGTATAAACTGTGGATGGCATAGCAGTTGCTTTATAATAAAAACCTGTTCAGAATTGATAGATATATACTTGTGCCAGGTTACATCGTTACTGACATGTTTAAACATGTATAAACTGTGGATAGCATAGAGTTGATTTTTAATAAAAACCTGTTCAGACTTTTTAGCTATATTCTTGTGCCAGGGGACTTGGTTACTGATATATTGAAACATTTATAAACTCTAGATAGCATGGAGTTGCTTTTTAATAAAAACCTGTTCAGATTTGTTAGATATATTCTTGTGTCAGGTGACTTGGTTACTGAGATGTTTAAACATGTATTCACTCTGGATAACATAGATTTTTTTTTTTTTCAAAGAAACCTATTCAGACTTTTTAGACATTAGATATATACTTGTGCCAGGTGACATGGTTACTGACATGTTGAAACATTTATACAAGCTGGATAGCAGAGAGATACTTTTTAATAAAAACCTGTTCAGACTTGTTAGATATATACTTGTGCCAGATGATATGGTTACTCATATGTTTAATCATGTATACACCTTGGATAGTATAGACTCTCTTTTTAATAAAAACTTGTTAAGACTTATTAGACATATACTTGTGCCAAGTTACATGGTTACTGACATGTTTAAACATGTATATACTGCAAATAGCATACAGTTGCTTTTTAATAAAAACCTGGTTAGACTTGTTAGATATATACTTTTGCCAGGTGACTTTGTTTATGACATGTTTAAACATGTATACACCTTGGATAGTATAGACATGCTATTTAATAAAAACCTGTTCAGACTTGTTAAATATATACTTGTGCCAGGTGACATGGTTACTGACATGTTTAAACATTTATACACCTCGGACAGCACAGAGTTGCTTTTTAATAAAAACCTGCTCTGACTTGTTAAATATATATTTATGCCAGGTGACAGGGTTACTGATATGTTTAAACATGTATAAACTCTGGATAGCATAGAGTTGCATTTTAATAAAAACCTGTTCAGACTTGTTAGATATACTTGTGTCATGTGACAAGATGACTTACATGTTTAACAATATATACTGTGCAGATAGCATACTGTTGTTTTTTAATAAAAACCCTTTAACACTTGTTAGATATACACTTGTGCCAGGTGACATTGTGACTGACATGTTTAA
>NC_089763.1:745006-772506 GCF_040412425.1 Macrobrachium rosenbergii | reverse complement strand
AGTTTGATTCTTACATAACCAGATTGTTTTCTTGATAAAGTAAAGTTTTGTGAATTAAACTTGATTAAGAGATACTTAAGTTTTACACTGTTGTCAATTAAAGGTAAATCTTTTGAGATTGTAAACTTTACATATAACTTTTGAACTTAGAAATAAACCTGTTTGTTTAAAGTTTTTAAAACATAGCGTTTCATTTTGATTACCAGTACTTACAGACATTAATGAGTGTGTATAAGGTAAGTGATGTATCTGTTGTTCACCTGAGACTTATCTAGGTAAAATAGAACCAGAGAGACAGCTACAGTGCTGATTGAAGTGAAACTCATATTCAGTTAATCTGGATATAACTTAATAATTGTTACCTCATCCATAACTTGATAAAGTTACATTGATTTTCTCCAGTGATAAGTAAGTTTATGGGATTATTATACCTTTAGAGATTCAGTCGAAGCTTTGTTATGAGGTTTCAAGTATCTGGTCGATGTGAGGTAACTTTTGGTATTATCATTTGCACAACAGATTTGTTGACCTATTTGTGTAATAACCAGGTGCTTGATAACTTAAAAAAAATAAATATATATATATATATATATATATATATATATATATATATATATATATATATATATATATATATATATATATATATGTATATATATATGTGTGTGTGTGTGTGTGTGTGTGTGTGTGTGTGTATCATTCAATATTCGGTTCAATATAACCGTACCTTTAGTATATCTTACAGCCAAAGTGAATTATAATTAATAAGTACATCACTTTAGCCTTGGCCAGGATTCCTTTTGTTTATAAACAGCATCAAGCAGCCATACACGCACATACACACACACACACACACACACATATATATATATATATATATATATATATATATATATATATATATATATATATATATATATATATATATATATATATATATATATATATTTATATATATATTATGACATCTTAACGTGAAATTGATAATGACTTTAGAAATTACGGGATATAAACTAGTGTGTTGTTCAGTAGAATGTTTCACTAAAAAAATTTTCCATAACGTCCTCGAATGAAATTCAGAATTACTCATTTTTTAATTTAGAAATTTTAGCAAGACTAACAAGTAGGGTAATAGAGGGAGGTCGAGGAACGTAAAATAGAAGAGTAAAGAAAGAAATTTATTTGCCAAGGCCACGAGGAACAAAGAAGCAGCGGATATGAGTGAAGGGCAGAGAGAGGGTCAAGGGTCCTCAGCGCAAGGGCAAGAAACACCCTTTCCGGGAACAGAAGACCCTTCGATGCGGCTTCTCTTTTGCCAGAGATGTCAGGCAGCTGCGTTGACTCGACTCTCCTCACAGGAGAGCATTTGGGAACACTTCCTTCCTTCCGGCTTTGTGGGAAAGACACTTCCCAATTTTAAAGTTACCGTGTATGTAATTAGATCATTAGATATGTCTCATTTTAAGATCATAGAGAATTCCTTAGCATTTTGGTCTATAATGAAAAGATCAATATATATATATATATATATATATATATATATATATATATATATATATATATATATATATATATACATATGTGTATATATATATATATATATATATATATATATATATATATATATATATATATATATATATATATATATATATATATATATATATATACATATATATATATATATATATATATATATATATATATATATATATATATATAGTATATATATATATATATATATATATATATATATATATATATATATATATATATATATATATATATATATATATATATAAAGGAGAGAGAGAGAGTTTGGTGAACAGACATAGGGATAGAATGAGCGAGAACATATCCCCAAAAAAAGGAATATTGCAAATCTCCGAAAACGCGTCAATTGCCTGTGTGATGCATAACATAGTGTTGCAATGTGTTGGCCAAGAAGACGAATGGGTCCCTGGGAGGTCTCAGTACCTTGCTCGCAATGTTTCTTCAACGAACTAGTTACTCGGAAATTCTGCCTAAGCTGACGCACGACTCATCTTCTCCACGAGATATGCTTTGCTTGATGAAAGTTATGAGCGTGGCTCACATGTCATCATCACACCTTGTAAGGAAGCACTTGGAAGCATAAAGACATACCCTTTTTTTTAGACTCATATATATATATATATATATATATATATATATATATATATATATATATATATATATATATATATATATATATATATATATATGTATGTATATATATATGTATATATATATGTATAATGAATAACTGAAAAATATGGAACGTGATGAATATATAAATAAAGGCAATGCCACAAAGGAAAGTGAAACGACAGAGTGGTGCTAGGCCTGACTGCCTATATATATATATATATATATATATATATATATATATATATATATATATATATATATATATATATATATATATATATATATATATATATATATATATATATATATATTTATTAAGACAAGAAAATTTCTCCCTTTACTTTTGCTTCTTGTCTGCTGATTGATATTTCGCACAGTCAGAATACAAGGGATTAAAACCGATTGTAGGCCACTCCCTTTAAGTAGATAATTTCTGATTTCTGAGGCAAAAGTGAATCTGTCTGGCTGTCCTTTTCAGGCAAAACCCCCCTGCAGGCATCAGCTGAACATGACTCAACTCCCTATGTGTTGGACGTGCCCCCTGCCCCATAGGAGGAGATAAAAGCGAAAAACAGACCAAGGTTCGGTCTCAGACGCGCGCTGGACGAGATGGTATGAAGAAGTCCCCAAACCACCACCATGCCCTGGCCCAACGATGCCCTTAGCTCCTAACCACGTGGCCTTTCAAAGTGTACTTTTCCTCTCTGCACTCCGGCCACCAACCACGTGTTCCCTTGGCTGCTGGCCTGACCGATGACCCACTCCATTTGCTTGGCGTAGCGTGAAGTTCCCATCGCCTTGCCCTTTACTGAAGCCCCTGCATCTTACCACGTGGAAGAAAACTCGGACTCGGAAATCGCAAGTCATCCATGGCCCGCTTTCTGCGCTGGAACCAAATCTGCCTAACGTGCTCTGTAAAGACATCCATTCAGTCACGCTTTTCCTCGAAACATTTACTTAATTTGAGTGCCAGTAATCACCGAATCTCTTGTCTCTGAGAGAATGGGTTCAAGAGCGAGTGGTCGATGCCAAGGTGGAGAGAGAGAGAGAACGGCAGGAGAGAGAGAGAGAAAGAATTGCCCCAAAAAAACGAGAGGAGAAAGAACAGGTGGAGAGAGAGAGAGAGAGAGAGAGAGAGAGAGAGAGAGAGAGAGAGAGAGAATTGCCCAAGCGGTGGAGAGAGAGAGAGAGAGAACGGCAGGAGAAGGAGAAAGAACGTGAGGAGAGAGAGAGAGAAAGAACTGCCCAAGAGAGACGAGAAGACTTTGAACGTCAAGAACGGGAGAAGGAATGGCAGAGAGAGAGAGAGAGAGAGAGAGAGAGAGAGAGAGAGAGAGAACGGGAAGATCAAGAGCGACAACGCGCCCATGAGCTCCAGATGTTAGAACAACAGAACACCACCCCCCCACCTCATGCGGCAGGAATGAGTGCCGTCAACCAAGCTCACTCGTTCATGCCAAAATGGACGGAGTCTGAGCCTGAAGTATGGCTTGAAAGGGCCGAACGAGTCCTGGAGTGCTGCGACCTCTCCCCCGCGGAACTCTCCCTTGTTCTCACTAAATTTCTGGGCGGAAAGGCCCTCGTTGCCTACCACGCCTTTTCAGCAGAAGATAGGGGAAACTGGGGAGCCGTACGCCAAACAGTTACTAAGGCGTACGAGATTACCCCCGAGCGGTGGAGGAGACGTTGGAGCGAGCAGCCAAGAGAAGCAGGCCAGACTTGGTCTGATTGGACGTGCCATTCGGAGCTGGCATTAGCAAAATGGCTCGATTCCGAAGGAGCCACGAGCGCTGCCGATGTATTTGTGGGTGGGTGTTTGTGTGTGTGTGTGTGTGTGTGTGTTTGTGCATTTGTGAGAGATAGAGAGAGAGTGAAAGAGGAGAGAGGATAACAATATTTTCCGTTTCCAAAACAAAAGTTAACCAATAAGTGTGCGTATATTTATAAGTGTGGTTGTACGAGAGATAGAGAGAGAGAGAGAGAGAGAGAGAGAGAGAGAGAGAGAGAGAGAGAGGTAAAATTGGAACTGTAACCGGCATATAGCAAATACCTTCAGCCTCGGAACCATTTCAGCAATTTACAAAATCGGATGGCCTTTCGGTCCGCAAAATCGAGTTCCTCGAAGTCGTGAGAACTGCGGTCGACCAAAAGGCCACGACCCTGTAATTGCTGTATTAGGGTACTCGACCCAGGCTGTGACATGTCTAGCAAAACTTCCTTATACGAGAACAGGGAAACAGCTATTATTGTTTGTCACAGAACAAAACAAACACGTAAAAAATTCACCGAAGTTTCTTCGGCGCAATCGAGTTTTCTGTACAGCGTATAATGCTGTAGGAAACTCTCTTCCGCGGCCCATAAAATTCTCAGCCAGCCGTGGCGGCCGTGGTGGCCTGTCCTATAGCATTGCCAGACGCACGACCATGTCTAACTTTAACCTTAAAATAAAAACTACTGAGGCTAGAGGGCTGTAATTTGGCATGCTTGATGACTGGAGGATGGATGATCAACACAAAAATTTGCAGCCCTCTAGCCTCAGTAGTTTTTAAGATCTGAGGGCGGACAGAAAAAGTGTGGACAGCCAGACAAATAGCCATTTCAAGAGTTTTCTTTCACAGAAAACAAAAGGTTGGGCGAGTTTTTCAGGGGATACTGTAAGTAAAAAATAGAGGGAAAATATAATACATATATAACGACACAAGCCAGAAGCAGCCTTGTCCAGTTTCTACTACAAAAATCAAGTGCAGTAAAATGTAGGTTTATATAAAACTGAAATTGCACAGTTACATACACACATACTATATATATATATATATATATATATATATATATATATATATATATATATATATATATATATATGTATATGTATGTGTGTGTGTGTATATGTGTGCATAGTATGTATATATATATATATATATATATATATATATATATATATATATATATATATATATATATATATATATACTTATATACACATGCACACACACACACACACACACACACACACACACACACACACACATATATATATATATATATATATATATATATATATATATATATATATATATATATATATATATATATATATATATATATATATATATATATATATATATATATATATATATATATATATGTATGTATGCATGTATACTGATCAGTTGTCTCCATCAACTGTAATTACTACCAGATGCCATATGAATGAAGTGATTCTGAGGTTCCCCGGGAAAGATTCACTCTTTCCAGAAAGTGACTTCCTCCAATGTGGCATTTCCCATGGCAACATGAGAGAAGTGAGGGTGCAACGCGAAGTCGAGATGGACATACCCTCCCTTGAGGGAACTGGCCTCTCTCCCTCGGATAAAGCGCCCACATCACCTATGGACCTGTCAGGGGATCGATGAACCCCTAGCCTCCCCTCCCTCTCCAGTGCCTCCGGTGGAAGATAGATCTTCAGTGACGAACACCAGCCCTCGTGAGTCTTCTGACCCTATCTCCCCCACAAAAAAACCCCCGTCGTGGATGAGGATGTAAATGATCATGAGGGGATTGGGGGCTGGCAGACACAAACAAGTAGAAAAAAGAAAAGAACATCTCGAATGTTCGCTGGACCGAAGCCCATCATTCGTGAATCACCTCGCCCGAAACCTGAGAAGAGATGTCACGTTGTGATTCACAATTTACGCTCATCGGTGAAGCTAGACGCCATAGTAGAGAGTCAGATTTCACACGGGCTCCGACCCGCTTATCACCCACGAACTCCCATGCATAATTAAACATACAGTGGCCTACTGGATTACCTGCCTATTTCAACACCTCGATGTTCTCAAAGGTGAGAATTTCGGTCCTACTATAAAAGTCTTAAGATACAACCTAACCCGGGACCAACACCCCTCCCCGCCCCCATCCCCAGGGGAACTTACTGACAACCCAAGCAGGGGTTTAGGTGTAGGCTTGCCCTCTACCACAAGTGCCAGTCAACCTCCCACGGCTAGTGAATGCTCACCCCCACTGGCCAACCCACCCACATCCACCCAAATGATCAACTCATTCATTTCCCTTCTTCGTGAGTTGCCGTGGATACATTAGATATAATCTCTTGGAATATTTTTGGCTGCAAAAACTTCAAAGGCATCATTACATTACAAGAAACGCTCCTCTGGCCTCATGACCTTGCCATGTGTGATTCAGTGCATGAAGACTTCAGAGCTTTCTCGACCTCATCGATGCAAGTGATAGATCACATCGTAGCCGGTCGACCGAAAGGGGACCTTTCTTTCCTGGGGCACAAATCGTTGGACAATATGGTGAATGTATTAACCTATAGGACTGATAGATTGCTGGGGCTTCAAGTGACAGTAGCGGTCTCTAAGATCCTAATAATTAATGTTTATATGCGCTGGGAGAATAACAACAACTTTGATCAGTACTGCATGATCCTAGGTGAGTTACACAGCATTATTCACGATTCTGCTGCTGATCATATTTGTATAATTGGGGACCTTAATTCTCACCCCAGAAAACAATTTTATAACGAACCTACTCGCTTCTGTCAACATCACGCGCTGCAAATTAGCGATGTAATGATCCTCCCTTCCTCCTCCTATACCTATGCACAAAATAGAACGGACACAATTACAACCTCCTGGCTGGACCACTGCATCACGTCCCCTCAACTTCATGATTCTGTTGTGACCTGCAACATTCGCTACGATCTTGCAACGGGCTATGATCACATCCCCTTACAGGTGTCATTCAGTACCCCATCCCTCCCTACCATGAACCCCCTAACTGATCGCCCACCTGCTGTTAACTGGGATTTAAAAAAAAACAGCAGAAAACCAGATCCTTTAAGGAAACCACGGAAACCAGGCTGTGGTCAATAGTTCAACCGGCAGACCCCTTACTGTGCATTAATGCAAAGGTAGAAATGGCAATCACAGGGGAGATCTAAAAGAATTCTATTCGAATATAATTTCCTCTATGCTGGCCTCTGGCAGGAATACATTCAGATCTCGTCAAGGCAACTCTCGTAATATACCTGGATAGAATGACTTGTTAAGGATCTATATACACATTCACGAGAAATGTTTCTACTGTGGAGGCAAAATGGTAGCTCGAGAGAAGGACACTTTGCACAGCTAATGAGGCAGGCGAGAGCGTGGTTCAAACTTGCTCTTAAGCACTGCAGACTGAATGAAAAGCAACTAAGAGCTGATGCAATGTCTAGAAAATTAGAATCTGGCGATTACCCTTGCCTTTGGAAAGACATGCAATTCCTTAATCCCAAAACTAAAAAGCTATCATAGAGAGTAGGAGATGCCATCGGTGACGAGGCTATCGCAAGAATGTGGGGCGATCGCTTCAGCACCATCTTGAATTGCTTAAACAATCAAGACTCTCGAAGGGATGTAAATAACCTCCTTACTGATAATATTCAGTTTCATTTCGCCGGTCATGTTACGCCAGGTAACAGCAGCAATGCCATGAACAACCTACCTAATAATAAATCGCCCGGCTACGATGGTCTGCTTGCTGAAGCTTTCAAATTCTGCCATCCGATAATTTAAATTTTGCTAGCTGCTCTATTCAATGCGTGTATATTTCGCCAGTTTCTCCCAGACTCCATACTCTTAGTTCACTTAATACCATTAATAAAAAACAAGCTAAAGGATGCAGCTGACCTCGCCAATTATCGCCCGATTGCAATTACTACAATTGCGTCGAAGATACTTGAGTCCGTTCTTCTAGTGAGACTTCTCCCCTTTCTACACACTACTGACAATCAGTTCGGCTTTAAAGCAAACCACTCAACCGACACCTGCATCTACATCCTGAAAGAATTGCTGATCTATTACGTATCATCAGCCTCTCCTGTTTTCCTATGTTTTGTAGATGTGAGAAAAGCATTTGACACAGTAAACTACCCGAAGCTCTTCCTGAATCTGCACAAACGAGGCACACCTCTATATCTAATTGGCATTTTATGTTGTTGGTTCTTCACACAGCAATTCTGTGTCAAATGGGGTAACGTATTGTCGCACACCTTCGGCTCCCTAAACGGGCTCCGGCAAGGGGGCATTCTCTCTCCATACCTGTTTAACACGTACACAGATGCCCTGAATGTCAAACTGAACTCACTCCCAATCGGATGCACTATCAACGAAACAACAATAAACAACTTCTGTCACGCCGACGATATGGTTCTGATTTCCCCATCAGTGCAAGGTCTCCTGCCGCCAATATGCAGAGGAATTTCATATCTTATACAACGAAACTAAGACCCAGTGTACGTCGCTGCTCCCTAGATAACTTGAGCATATTGCAGAACCACAAATTTTCCTCGGAAATTATCGTCCGGAATTCATGCATGAATTTCCCTCCTATTTGGGCCACATTATCACGGACTATCTAAAAGATACGGCAGACACAGAACAGAGGCGTCGTAAACTATGTGCAACTGGCAACATGATTGCAAGGACGTTTGCCCTCTGTCACCGAGACACGAAACTGCTGCTCTTCCGCTCCTACTGCTACAGTATATATGGGTGTTCCCTTTGGACAAACTATACCCGAGAGACCATGAGACGTACCACTGTTGTTCACAGTGATATTCTGAGACGCCTCACTAACACTCCTCGCTATCACTTCGCCACACAGATGTTCATGGAAAACCGCCTGGATAATTTAAAAAACACCTGACTGAGAAACAACAACAATTCGATCATACAAAGCATCCTAAGCAGTGAGGCAAGAAGAAAATTTTAATTGTGGGAAAGATGGAATAATGAGGCGTCTGTTCCTTAAATGATTTATTCTCTATTTTTTGCAATTATGAAGTGTCATCTCCAGAATCTGTCATTATTATTATTATTATTATTATTATTATTATTATTATTATTATATTATTATTATTATTATTATTATTATTATTATTATTATTATTAAAAGGATGGCTGTATTATGCGAATTTATCTTATATAGTGTCTTTTCTATCTTCCTTATGATTCGCTTTAAAAGAGGGTCTACTCCCTTCATATTATTATTATTATTATTATTATTATTATTATTATTATTATTATTATTATTATTATTATTATTATTATATGTTTCTTTTTATTATTGGTATTTTTACTTTTTTATTATTAATGTGATTAATATCATTGTAGAGTTTTGCAATTTTCAATATTCATATTTAGCCTTCTGGACCTGACTTCTGTAACCACCTAAGGTCCCCAGCTGGAAATTAATCGTCTGCAGTCTGTATTTTTTCTATTGTTATCATTTTTAATATATATATATATATATATATATATATATATATATATATATATATATATATATATATATATATATATATATATATATATTACTAAAGGACCTCATTCAAACTGGATGGTATCTAATGGAGTTTTTATTCAAAAGTTACAAGCTTTCTTGGACAAACAGTCCACATTATCAAGTATCCGTACAATGAGCAGACGCGTAGACCGGCTGTATTTATATCTGTGTGCTGGGTACTTTTAATCCTATAATCGCCTAGCTCTTCCTGTGTGACCCCCACTCCCTCTTGACCTTGGTCTTTCTCTGATCCTTCCTCCTAGGTGACCGTTTTCCGTGCGTTCTCTTACGTTTTTTCCCAAGGTCAATAGGGGGTAGGGGTCAGGAAGAGCCTCTTGATTATTGGATTAACCACCCTTCCACACAGATAGTTTACAGGCAATTTCTCTTTGTTTTTTCCTCAGTAGTAAGGAATTTTGATAAGAAAAACTAAGAGAACGCACGGAAAACGGTCACTTTTGAATAAAGGATCAGAGAAATACCATCAGTTTGAATGAGGTCACTTTACATAATTCTACTAATTACAGAACAATTTGCATGTGATATAAAAAGCCGGTTAATATGCTCATTATATATACTTGATAATGTGGACTATTCGTCCAAGAAATATATTTTTAATAAAACTCCATTAGATATATCCAGTTTGAATGAGGTCCTTTTATAATATCTATAATGCACAGAACAATTGTGTATGTGATATATAATATATATATATATATATATATATATATATATATATATATATATATATATATATATATATATATATATATATATATATATATATATATATATATACATACATATATATATTTTACCATTATTCTCCATATAATTACTGTCATTACCATTATTATGAATTCTATTTTTTCTACTTCTTCAGCAACTGTGTGAATACTGCCGATTATTATTTTTATCATGTTTATCTTATGTATCTACATTGTGTGTATTGTATTTGTATATTCCATGTATATGGCTCTGAGCCGCAATAAAGGATATTATTATTATTATTATTATTATTATTATTATTATTATTATTATTATTATTATTATTATTATTATTATTCAACAGGCGTTCAAGACTGTTAAATGAGTTAAAGAATAACAGAGGAATTAAGCCTACTTTACGAATTCGTGATGTTGTTTCAGCATATACTTGGCCGTTGATTACAATGCTGCTCAAATTGAGAAACAGTAAATAAAAGGAAAATTTTCGTGGATTTTCAGACACAAATGAAGGCAATGTTCTCATTATCTTAGTGAATTTCCCTTTTTTCTCACCTGTACTGCAGTATATACACCTTTTCTATGATGTTTACCCAAAGAATCATATTTATAAACGATGTCATCGTGTGACCAGCGCCCTGAAATTTATAGTAATAATAATCTATATATATAAAACTGGATGGATGTATGTATTTGTGCCTGTATGTTCCAGCATAACTCTGAAACGCATTGAGCAATTTCAACCAAACTTGATATACATATTATGACTTACTATCTGGGAAAGAAAACTGTGGGGGGTAAGACATCACTGGCACCAAAGGAGGGTGGGTGGGAAGGGGGGGGGTGACATGTAAAAATAACCGAAAATGACAGATAATAGGGTCTAATCCAAAGTTTTTGAGGTTGCTGAGATGAGTACTGACACTCCTGATGCCATTTGAGTCCAAGTTCGACCCCGATAGGAATGGGTGGGTGAGGGGTGGGAAGGGTTGATATGTAAAAAAAAAAAAAAAAAAAAAGTCAGATATTAGTGTCTAATCCATAGTTTTTGAGATCACTGAGATGAATTGTGACACCTGGATGCCATTTAAGCCCAAGTTCAGCCCAGATAGAAAAGGTTGGGGGTGGGTTGAGAAGAGGTGAAAAATAAAATGTCAAAAGCATTTTTTTCAAGGCCGCTGCGATAAATAGTGACACTCCCGATGCTCTTTAAGTCCAAGTTCAGCCCAGATAGGAAGGGGGAGGGGGGGTGTGAGAAGCGGTGAAATATAAAATGTCAAAAATACTGAGCAATGTAAATAAGGCAACTATCTTAACAGGAAAGGGAGAGAGAGAGAGAGAGAGAGAGAGTTGTTTGGTTGTCATTCAGTTCTGGTTTGGTCAGGTAATAATAATAATAATAATAATAATAATAATAATAATAATAATAATAATAATAATAATAATAATAATAATAATAATAATAATAATAATAATAATAATAATAATGAAAGTTTGAAAATCTTCAGGTTTTGATCAGGAAAATCTTTTACGGATTTCAGAACATCCAGTGAAAAAAATTTAGTGCATTCGTTAACATTTACCTTAGTTTATGCTTAAAAATCAAAGAAAACGATTATAAATTTGAATGAAAGAAAACAAAATTCATGTGACACTAATCTAATATTATGGCACACCGTATATTTGTCTTTATCAGTTGTTTCTTCAACGTTTAAAACTTATGATGGGATAAATGTGATTATTCTATGTTTTGATAACTGTAAGGCCATTGAATGTTGCACCAAACATAGATAAAATGGAAATTAAAAGCTTTTATTTTATGAAAACTTTAGCCTACTCATTCCAGAAATTCTACATTGCCTACAATTCTCATTTAAATATGAAAGAAATTTCTGCATCTGTAGAGACACTGGTAGTTATTTCATTGACAAAAGCATCTTACAAACTCAAGTTTGACTTTAAAACCTATTTCTTGAAACCTCACAATATTTGCAGTGGACTTGACTCAGGTCTCATGAAAAATGTCTGCCATGCCGAGACTGACGTGACTGAAAAGGTGTCTTATTTAGGTTAAAAAAAAAGTGTGGATATCTAATCGATTGCCAAAGGATTAATGAAAAATAACATAACAATTAGTTTTTTGTTTATCGTAATATCAATTACTCTGCAATGTGTTTGTAACTGGTAGTATTTTTATTCATAAAAAAGCTAATGTACGTACAAATTCTCCATCAAAATGATCACCTTAAGCTATGTACATTATTATTAGCAATAAGGAGTGAGGGAATTAATGTAAAGTAAAACCGATGAAAGCATGGAAAAAATGGATTGAAACATACGTTTTCCTCTCTGAAAAACTTGTGCTTTGAATAACTGACCTACAGTGAATGTTGATGTACTAAGTTTATTAGAGAACCGCATTTGTCAGCATTCTGCATTAAATTCGATGTGTGTGACAAAACAAAACATCGTCCTTGGATAAATTGAAAACGAAAGAGACTTGTATTTACTTTGATGGAGCTTTATTCAACGTAAAATAAATTCAGATAAAAATGTGGTTGCAACATTGGTTAGAGCAAAGTCAGTAGTTGCACACTGATACAACCGCACAACTTTACAAAAGCCTCCTTATTCATAACCACTTCTTCCTTCCCAAACATTTCACAAATCTAGAATGAACAGTCTCCCTACTGAGGATGTCGTGCATTTGGAACTTCAAAAGTTCGAGCAAAGATGCAATGTATTGCTGCATTAATACTATTCTCCTTGCATTTTAATACATTTTTATTTATATTTATTAATTTATTTTTTTTATACAGTCTGGATAACATAGAGTTGCTTTGTAATAAAAACCTGTTAAGATTTTTAGATATATACTTGTGCTAGGTGGCTTGGTTACTGACATGTTTAAACATATATACAACCTGGCTAGCAAAGAGTTGCTTTTTAATAAAAACCTGTTCTGACTTGTTAGATATATACTTGTGCCAGGTAACTTGGTTACTGACATGTTGAAACATATATAAACTGTAGATAACATGGAGTTGCTCTTTAATTAAAACCTGTTCAAAGTTTTTAGATATATTCTTTTGCCAGGTGACATGGTTACTGACATGTTGAAACATATATACAATCTGGATAGCAAAGAGCTGGTTTTTAATAAAACATGTTCAGACTTGTTAGATATATACTTGTGCCAGGTGACTTGGTTACTGACATGTTTATACACGTATAAACTCTGGATAGCATAGAGTTGCTTTTTATTAAAAACCTGTTCAGACTTGTTACATATATACTTCTGCCATGTGACATGAAGACTGGTATGTTTAAACATGTATAAATTCTGGATTGCAAAGAGTTGCTTTTTAATAAAAATTTGTTCAGAATTGTTAGATATATACCTCTGCCTCTTGACTTGGTTACTGACATGTTGGAACATGTATAAACTGTAGGTAGAATGGAGTTGCTTTTTAATAAAGAACTGTTGAGACTTGTTAGATATATTCTTGTGCCATGTGACTTTGTTATTGACATGTTTAAACATGTATACACTGTAGAGAGCATGGATTTGCTTTTTAATAAAAACCTGTTTAGACTTGTTAGATATATTCTTGCATCTGGTGACTTGGTTACTGAGATGTTTAAACATGTATATACTCTGGATAGCATAGAATTTTTTTTTCAAGGAAACCTATTCAGAATTTTTAGATAATTATATACTTGTGCCAGGTGACATGGTTACTTACATGTTGAAACATTTATACAATCTGGATAGCAAAGAGTTTTTTTTTTCATAAAAAGCTGCTCAGATTTCTTAGATGTACTAATGATAGGTGACTTGCTTGCCGACATGTTTAAACAGTTATAAATTCAGGAGAGCATAGAGATGCTTTTTAATAAAAACCTGTTCAGACTTGTTAGATATATACTTGTGCCAGGTGACATGGTTACTGACATGTTTAAACATGTTAAAACTCTGAATAGGATATAGTCCCTTTTAATGAAAACCCCTTCAGACTTGTTAGATATATTCTTGTGCCAGGTTACATCATTCTTACTGTCGGATGAATTTTCAGCATTGTCTCAGGTGCAAGAATTTAGATTATGGTCTTTGTATATTGTTTCATGTTTGTTCATTCTACTGTAGACCTAACCCTCATATCTATGACGTTCCAGAGTTTATTCATAAGTAACGATAATTAGTTATTCGAATGTTTTATATATATAAAACTACAAACTTTCCAAGTACCTGGTGCCCATTCTTGCTCCTATAACCATTAATGAGTATACGGTTAAAGATACGTTTACTTTTGTTAAAGAGATAGGGAGTAAAAGTTTCGATAATTGTGTTATGGCAAGCTTTGATGTGAAGTCACTGTTCACGAATATACCTTTAGTTGAAACCATTGACATTTGCATTAATAATTTATACAGTGATTCTGATAAAATTCTATATTTTACAAAACCTCAGCTTCATAATATTTTATCTCTAGCAGCAACCGATTGCTTTTTCATCTTCAGTGAAAAGGTTTATAAGCAGAAGGATGGGGTTGCCATGGGAAATCCACTGGGTCCAACGTTAGCTAATGCCTTTCTTGCATATCATGAGGTTAGGTAGTTGAACGAATGTCCGGCATCTTTCAAACCACTTCTATATAGACGCTATGTAGATGACACTTTTTTAATTTTCAGATCTCCCACGCACATTCCTTTGTTTCTAGAGTATTTAAACTCGAAGCATGAAAATATCACATTTACGTCAGAAATAGAGACTGATGGAAAGCTGGCCTTTCTGGATGTTAAAAAAGCCACAAAGATAGTGAGTTTCATACAGAGGTGTATAGAAAACCAACTTTCACCGGAATCTCAACCAAATTTTCATCTTTTATACCTATTAATTTTAAGAGGAAATTAGTGAAAACTTTAGTGACTAGGGCATTCCAGATTTGTTCCAATTATTTTAGCTTACATTTTGAATTTTCTTGTATCAAAGATATTCTTTTTCGTAATGGATTCGGTGCTAAATTTATTGACACATACATTGGCAAACAACTCCAAAAACTAATGAATCCACGTTTTTAAAAAGTGACAGTAAACAAAGCTACAATTTATTTTTCCTTGCCCTACATGGGTAAAAGCAGTTTTCCTTGAGAAACAGTTTATCTAAATTACTATTGGAATTTTACCCTCAAGTTGGTCTCAGAGTCATATTCAGGCCTAAAAATGTAATAAAAAGTTTTTCAAGTTCAAAGACACGGTGCCCAAAGACCTACAGTCATCTGTAGTCTATAAGTATACATGTAGTTGCTGTAATGCAACTTATATTGGTAAATCAAAGCGCCAGTTTCGGGTCCGTGCCTTTGAACACCTAGGCCGATCAATTAGAACAAACAGGCCACTTAACAAACAAGCATTTAGTGCCATTCGTGAGCACTGCCATCAGCATGACCATCCTCTGAGTATAGATTTTTTTCTATATTAGCCAGTCGTTCTAGTGATGTGGAGCTAACCACAATTGAAACATTATATACCATCAAAGAAAAACCATCACTCTGTAATAATGAACGGTCAGTTGAGTTGCTTTGTTTTTAATTCTGTGTCTATCTTCTGTAACTATCTTTGTATTTGCCTTGTATTCCTCTCTTGACTCTTGCTTTTATAGGTTAAACGGTACTGTTCAATTTTAATTCTTGGTAGTTAGTTCTGATGTTTAATTTTATTTCATTTTAATGAGTGTTTTTTTTTTTTCTTTCATTGTATTTATTTGTTATTTTAAATGCCTGATGATGGGGTGTGTTAGAACCTTATTTTAGTCGCAATAAAGAATGTTTCCTCTAGTAGGGGAGACCGGGGCTAGTTGGCTACAGGGGTAAGTTGACACAGCTGCAATATTTCATATGTTTGACGACAGATAGCTCTGATATCGCTACCACGTGGTCCCCGCATGTTTGTTCAGTTACCCAGAAACCACCATCACGATTCGGTGTAGGAGAGTCGACTTGTGGACAAAAGTTTGATTTTGCTGAAGGTAAGTAAAATCTGAGTAACTACTTTTTTTTTGTTAAAACATGTGCTAAATTACTTGATATGCTGAATGTTTTCTAGCTAAAATATCGCTTGAAATATGGAAATAATTTAACAATAAGACTAAGCTTTTAAACTGTAAGGTTATTTATCAGATACCATTTTAGTAACAGTTTCTTGGTTGGGGCATGTTGGCACAGCGAGAATGGGGCAGGTTGACACTGTGCCAATTTGCCCTGCATATATAGTCTTCTTAATTTTTGGACAGTTTTAGACAATCTGACAGTATTTTTCTTATATGATTTTCAGACAATGGTTAGAACATACCAAAGAAAAACTGAACGAGCCTCAACTCCACCTGATGCGATTCTGAGGGCTGTCAAATGTGTAAAGTTTGAGCACAAGTCAATTAGAGGGGTTGCAAAGGATTTTGGCATTCCTTTTCGAACACTTGCACGTTATTGCCAGAAAATAACTGATGAACAACTGTTGAGTGAAGGAAGTTCATCTCTTACGGTGGGCTACACTCAACACAGACAAGTATTTTCTAAAGAACAGGAAAAGGAACTTTCTACATATCTTAAACGTGCAGCTGATATTTATTATGGCTTATCTGTGAAGGATGTAAGAAAATTGGCATATCAGTATGCTGTATATAGCAACAATTCTATTCCTAATTCTTGGACAGAAAATGAGATGGCTGGTGCTGACTGGTTTTCAGGTTTTTTGAAAAGAAATAAGGACCTATCCATTAGGTCACCAGAAGCAACCAGCCTTTCAAGAGCAACAAGTTTTAATAGGACGAATGTGGACATGTTTTTTGATAATCTACAATCTGTCCGAGATCGCTATGAGTTTACTCCAGGGAACATATGGAACATGGATGAGACTGGGGTAACAACAGTTCAGAAGCCTGTTAAAGTTGTTGCTCGTAAAGGCTCTAAACAAATTGGAAAAATGACCTCAGCAGAAAGAGGAACTCTTGTAACAGTAGCTATAGCTGTCTCAGCAATTGGTAATGCAGTCCCTCCTTTCTTTGTTTTCCCCAGAGTTCATTTCCGCGATCATTTCCTGACTAATGGCCCACCAGGTAGTTCTGGAGCTGCCAATCCATCAGGGTGGATGAAAGAGTCTAATTTTCTTGAATTTCTTAAGCATTTTGTGAAACATACTAAATGTTCAAAAGAGCACCTGGGTGCTTTTATTACTAGACAACCATGATTCTCACCTGTCCATAGATGGCCTGGATTATTGTAAGGCAAATGGAATTGTTGCTCTTTCATTCCCCCCACACTGTTCTCATAGGATGCAACCGCTTGATATAAGTGTTTACGGACCACTGAAGAAGTATGTAAATAGATCCTGTGACTCTTGGATGACAGATCATCCTGGTTCTACAATGACTATATACGATATTCCAGGCATAGTTTCAACTGCCATGCCACTTGCTGTGACTCCTGCCAACATCTTAGCTGGGTTCAGATCTGCAGGGATTTCACCCTTTAATAGAGATATATTTCAGGATGAAGATTTTATGGGTGCATATGTAACAGACAGGCCTCTGCCTAATGATTTGTCTGAAATGCAAGCATCACCAGAAAATGGAAGCACTGGTATGTTGAATTTATATCCCTCAGAGGCCACAGACAAAACTACAAACCAGGCTGGTTCTCCTTCCAGACTTAGGGATGCACAACTAAAGGAGGAGAATGAACTTAGGGCTCCTAATATTGCAATCTATCATGCAAATGAACCAACACCATCTACTTCAGGAATCTCTACAGAGAAAAATATAAACTTAGTCTTAACACCAGAAGCAGTAAGACCACTGCCTAATAAGGGCCCAAGAAAGGGAAATTCAGTGAATAAAAGGAAACGAACCACCGCAATCTTGACTGATACTCCAGTTAAAAGAGCATTAGAGGAGAACAAGTCAAAAGCAAAAGTGAAAACTGGAAGAATTATGCTAATTTTAAAAAAGAAAACAAAACAAAGAACTCCAGAAAGCTCAGATTCTGAAGAGGAGGAAAACCTACTGTCTGGTATGTGTGGAGCCATTTTCCAATAGCAAATCACGAGAAATCTGGGTGCAATGCCTGGTTTGCAAAAGGTGGGCTCATGAAAGTTGCACTGATAAGAATTTGTTTTTACTTGTAATCACTGTAATTCAAATGATGAATTAGATTTAGCTTTCCTTCATAGCTTTGATAGTGTAATATTTATTTTGTGATGTGAATACGTTTTCATAGAATACTTTGAAAGATTAAGGTATTTTATTTGATTTTTTTTAAGTGAGAGCTGTGATTTAAAGGGTAGTGTTTATTTTCTTATTTTCATAACTCAAATTGTGATTTAGAATAAGTTTTCCTTTCTGGCCTTTAAATACTAGTTTTATTTTCTTGTTTAAACTTTTGTGATAATCAGAGCTGTGATTAATATGATAATTAGGAGTAAGTGCTCTACTCAATAGTCTTTAAATAGTCTTTAAACGAGAGAAAAAATGATGTGCCAACTTGCCCCTCAGTGTGTGCCAACATACCCTGCATGTGGGGTATGTTAAAACATGTGAGAAATATTTTTTGAAACAAAGCTGTGTTTTTATTTGGTCATGAACCAACTTCTGTGATGCAGTGAAATGTAAAAGCTAAATGTTTATATTAATCATTCATATAATAAAAGTTCCAAAATACTTCATAGTTTTATACCTATAAATAAAAATGTAAAAGTGTTTAATTTATTGGGTTTTCCCTACTGGTCTACCTATTCCTTATTGAAAAATTCACGGAATTTCGTTTCTGTTGCAATTTAGTTTTAATTAATTATATATATAATATATTATATAAATATATATATAAATATATATATACAATATATATTTATAATAGGGGTTTATATATATTTATATATATTTATAATATATAATATATATATATATATATATATATATATATATATATATATATATATATATATATATATATAAAATATATATATATATATATAAATATTTATTATAAAATAATATATATATATATAAAAATAAATAAAATTTATGATAAATTTATATATAAAATATATATATATTATAATATATATAAATTTATATATAAGTTGAGGTTTAGTACTTTTGATAATACAAAATAAAAATTGTTCATAAATTAATTTGCCTTTATTTTCAGTAATTTCTTTGCGCTTTTTTAGGAGTTTTTGACGTCTTCTCATGTCTTCGAAATCGTTTTTCAAGTTTTTATAAAGCATTTAGGTAAAAATGTAAGGAATTTTCGACAGTAATAGCAACTAAAAATAAGTATTTTTGAACTGCAGGTATTTTGCTACCTGTGTTATTCTGCAGTTGGAGGATGGCGTTGATGGCTGAACCGTGTCCATCATGAGCAGTTTGTTCCTGTTTGACAGCAGACTTACTGTTGCCTTGACTCTAATCATCTGTCTGTTTTGGAGGTGTTCCTTTGGCCGTCATGGGGCGGTTGTTGTCGATGATCGTTTATTTTTGTAAAAGGATGTTCATCCTTCGATTTTTGATGGGGTTTTGAGGTTCTATGTAGATTGTCTGTCGTTATGTTGTAAAAATTTTATGAGGTTGATTTGTTAAAATGCAATTATTCTTCAGATAAAATTATTGCTATTTAATAATTTATTTAATTTGGTGTTTATTTATGCTGCTTAATTGTGTTATGAAGTTTGTTATATCAATACTTATTTTATTGCTTTATTTTTTGTGCATTTATTGTTTATGCTGTCTGATGTTTTGTTTATGATGTAGCTGAAGTGTTGTTGACTTCAATTTAAATGTTTACTTAACATTTGCTCATTTACTTTGATGGTGTAAAGTAACCTTGATTGATTTTGCTGCATCTGTGTTTTTAACTGATTTTTGTTTTATGGCTGTTTCATTGATTTTTGTAATATGATTATTTTGAGAAATATAAACCTGACTCACTTGTAAATATGTATATATCTTATTATAATAAATTAGTTTAAGGTAATTTTATCATTTTGTTCAGCTCCTGCCTCCTGTCTGCCTCAATTTCTGCCAGGAAATTCCAGTAAAGTACTTTTTTTGTATTTACAGAACCTGCTGAACCGAAAGGAGAAGAAATTCATTAAATAATATATATATATATATAAATAATATATATATATATATATATATATATATATATATATATATATTATATATATATATATATATAAATATCAAAAAAATTAATTTATATATGTTATGCGGTTATTGTTTTTCTTTGTTTTATGTTGCACCACATATGAATGAGTTTCTTTCTGTTGACTTTCACTTGATAGTAACGCAGGGGACTCAGTAAGTTAGGTTGAAATTGTCTATTAATATTTTTCACTTTTTCAGGAGGGGTAAGTATTCACCGGGCACGGTTTTTCATAAGTTTTATTCTAACTCTAACTATTTCACACGGCCAGCCACCCTGGACTTAGAAATTTCTTGATGTTAAGAGAGGAGCGAGTGACACAATCCTACCCAATTTGGTTTTCAAGTAACTCTGGCTAAAAATTGATCAGAATGAACTCTGGACCTATGTTGAATAAAACTCCGCCTCCTTGAGGACGTCTACTTTACTCTTAATGGTTCAATCTTAACTCCCACTTTTGGCAAGGACAAATCAGGTCAATTTTGCTGACCTTTTGCTTCAACCTATCCTCTAACTCCTCCTTCCTTTCCCACATCTTGGAGGTTTGTTATGGTTAGTCTTCAATTTACTTGGTCCCATGACTCATCATTTTAAACTATCAACATCGTGTCTCTCTCTCTCTTTCATAATCCCGATCAGTGAATCTCATACTTATTCACTGCATAACATCACTCGGTCACCACCTACATTGACTACAATGCAAGTAGATAACCAACTCAACTTGACTATAGTCAATTACTTCAATTTCAATAATTTATAGTCAATTATTTCAATGTCAATAACTAACAAGCAATAAATGCAAGAAACATTATAATGCATCATAGTGCTAACACAAACAATATAAGCATGAATTATATATCAAATACTCAAACTAAATGCAGAAAATTATGGCAAAGTAAATATATCAAATGCCTATTACTCTCTGGTTATCAATTGTAAAATAAAAAAATCAATCATCAAATGTTCAAGTGCAAGTCAATGGTAAACGCTATCACTCTCTAGGAAGGATTCTGTCCATCATGTCCTTGATTATGGTAAGTTTATTCAGTATCAATTTCTGACAATCATAAAAGAAATGAAAGCAAACAGTACCAAAAGAATGACATTTATGAATGACATAATAGGAGAAATCTCGGTCTTATATGTATGAAAGAAAGTATGAACCTCTTCTAGCTTTGTGAATGTCTCCAATTCCAGTTCTGAAAGTTGAAATTCGTTAATAACTGCAAACTGATGTACACTTTACTGAAATTCAAACTGTACGTCGTGAAAACTGTTGGTTTGTAATACAAATTATGTAAAATGACCAGTTCACAAGCAGATGAAAATGAGTGTACGTTAATGAAAACTACTTCTGTTTTGTTTGACTTACAGTCAATCTTAGCATTCAATCTGTTTGCTGAGAACACAAAAATTTCATCATCAATGATTTGAGCCTTGAAAGTTTCTGTAAACGGTATATATTTACAATGGTTCTTACCATTCTTGTTGTTTACAAGATCATCTAGGCAATGAAGAGCACTCAATGGTTCATAGAAATTCACAATGTTACAAACATATACACCATCATTAAGCATGACACATTCCCTGAATTTATGTTCGGGAATTTCAGTCACTAGGAACGAATCATGCTGCAAGGCAAAGTGTCGAACTGTTCCTTCTAGTACAATGGACTTATTATCTACTACCATTGGGAATGGATAGACTGACATCAATGAGTTGACGTCTGGATTGTTGAAAGGGATCACTAGTATGATTTGATTGGCTACCACTTTCACTGTGATCAGGCCATAATAGTCCACTATATTTTCTACTAGTGGCTTCAAGTGATTGTTCACAACACATTTCTGAATAATGGCTTCAATTTCACTAGGGGTTATCAGAAAAAGGCGACAGCAGGTTTTACCTGCCATCATGATTGCATTGAGTAATTCCTTGTATTCCAGAAGGAAATTACTTGTTTCTATGAGCAGTTGCTCCATCATTTCTGTTTGATGGATTCTAGCAATTTCTGATGAAACATTATGGAGGGCACTATTCACAAATTCTTTCAGCACTGTGATCATTTTCTGATTTTGATTGACATTTCCTATTACTTTATTATAGACAGTGCCCTGCTCAGAAGCCCAATTTTCAAGTTAGCCACTCTTTCCTTTAGCCTTTCAACATTACCATCGGTCGCCACTCCAAAGAGATTATGTAAAGCGACGCCTATAAAGGGTATGAGTGATCGTTTTTACTACTTTCCTTGGCATAACACTATCGATGTCCCTCTGCAACTTGGAGAGCATGTCGTACAAATTTCTATCTTGGACACTTTGTAATCCTGCCTGTATCTGATTGCTCAGCTGGACTAACTGCTCTCTGATCGATAATGGAGTCCGTCTGGATCTTAACAATGGCTAGGTCCTGTATCATCTTAACCTTGCCATGCTCCTTGATGATGGCTCCCTTCCTTAGTTGTACGAGTGAGTTCACAATTTGACTCACTGCCAACCACCATACAATCCATTTGCTGAAATAATGTTATTAAGCAGTAAAAATCTTATCAACTACATTTGTTTACCATTGCACTTGCCATTACCTTCTTCTCAAATTATACCTTGGGGTCATTGAAGATTCTATTTTATTATCTATCTTATCTTTATTGGACAAATCCTTTAACTGGGTAGACGACCAAGGTTCTGAATGAACTACTTTAATGTGGTTCCAATGTACAATGGATTCTTTCAAGGTAATTTCATGCATTAACTTGAATTTATTCAACTTCAAAACTTCTAAAACTCTATATGGACCTCGAAATTTTGGTGATACTTTAATATTAGGTCCTTCAAGAACATGATTGAGTACATAAACTTGTTGTCCTACCTTTAACGAGGGTATGGTGGATCTGTTATTGTAATACTTACTAGATTTTTATGTAACTCCTTTAATCTAGCCCTGGTGACTTTAACGGTCTCGTACGTACGTCTTGTCTTCCAAGCAATATAGTCCTCGTAGTTGTACGTACGTCTGGGTGGTGGCATCATCCAAAAGTGAATTTGGCATTCTCTTTGGTAGCCATATAATAGGAAATGAGGAGTTTCTCCTATTGATTCATTTACTGTGTTGTTTAGAGTAAATTGTATGTCTTCGAGAGTCAAGTCCCAGTCTTCAGTGCTAGGGGTTACCAATGTTTTCAGAACATCCTTTATCTTGCGATTTGTTCTTTCTACTGCTCCATTTGAGCTTGGCTTATATGCTGTTATTTGACATTTCTGTATTTCATAAAAGTCACACAAATTCGTTAGAATGTCACTAGTAAATTCAGCAGCATTGTCTGAGAGCAAAACTTGAGGACATGAATGTCTGGTTATAATTCTAGACTTAAAGGCTTCTGCCACCGTTGATGCTTCTCTGTTTCTAGTTGGAACAATTTCTACGTATCTGGTCAAATAGTCAATGAAAACTAAAATCTGTTTATTTCCTCTGATGGTGTTCGGGAATGGACCTAAGAAATCCATTGTGACTACTTGAAAAGGATTTAATTCTGAAGGATACATTTCCAGAGGAGCCTTGACGTTGACATTCCTTATGTATATTACATAGGGTACAATTCTGAACAAATCGAGTAGCATCTTCACTACATCGAGGCCAAAAATAGTTTCTAGTGATTGTTCTACATGTTTTCTTAATTCCAGGATGTCCTGATAACTTGTATGAATGGGTTAGTTCTAAAACGTCTTGTATTAGTGTATTAGAATGTACAAACGTGAACAAGCATTTTGTTCGTCTGAAGTCTTGTACAATAACCCATCTATCAATTGAAACTCTGAATTTTTCTCACCTTGCAAGAGGTTACCAATTACTTCTTTATTCTAGAATCCTTTTGTTGTTCTTGACGAACTTTGTCTAAATCTAAGTCTGTGATTTGACAACTGAAGGCGAAATTATGAGTGGTAATTTGTTTCTCGTTCTCTTCTTGTGATCTAGATAAGGCGTCAGCTAATGTGTTATATCTACCAGGTATGTATCTAAATTCTGGGGCAAATTCTAATACGCTAACGAACCATCTATTGAACTTCATATTATTGGTAAAAGCCCTTTTCTTGAAAAGATCACAAATGGGTTTATGATCTGTAAGAACATTAATTTTATGTCCTAGCAAAATGTGTCTAAATTTCTGTAATCCCCAGACTAATGCCAAACATTCCTTTCTGTTGTACTGTAATTTCTTTCAGCTGCATTCAAAACTCTACTGGCATAGTATACAGTCCTCATCCTTGTTTTATCCTTTTGCATCAAGACGGCACCTAGTCCTGTACTTGAAGCATCACAGGCTAAGTAGAATTCCTTCTCGAAGTCTGGATAAACTAGATAGATCTGTTATCAACATATCCTTTAGTGTTTTTGAACGCTGCTTCCTGTTCATCTTTCCACTCATAGTTAGCATCTTTCCTAGTTAACTCAGTTAATGGTTTTGCTATGGTAGCAAATCCCTTTATGAAAGTCGATAATATCCTACCATACCTAGGAATCTTCTTAGTGCCTTCAAATTTCTTGGGGCTGGATAGTCCACAATAGCCTTAATCTTTCCTTCTTGCATTTTCAAACCATGTTCACTGATAACATGTCCTAGATATTCTAGAGATTTCTTCAGAAACTGACATTTCTTAATTTTTACCTTTAAACCGGCCTTTCTGAGCCTATCTAATACTAATTCTATTGTCTTGAAATGACTCTCTACATCCTTACTAGCAATTATTACATCATCAAGATAAACCGATACGTCTTCAACATCTCCCAAGATTTGCAGCATTAAACGTACAAACGTTAAAGGAGCTGAAGTAAGACCAAACGGCATTACCTCAAATTGCAAATGTTCTTTATGAGTACTGAATGCCGTGAGATGCTTGGATTCTTCATCGAGAGGAACTTGCCAATATCCACTCAGTAAATCGAGGCTAGAAAAACCTTGGCACCTCCTAATTGAGCTAACATGTCATTAATGACTGGCATTGGCATTCGATCAGGGATGGTGGGAATTCAATTTCCGGTAATCAATTACCATCCTCCATGTACCGTCTTTCTTTGGAACTAGCAGTAAAGGTGAATTATAAGGTGACTTAGAAGGTATTACAACTCCATCTTCCTTCATCTCTTCAACCATCTCGTCTACAATGGGTCTTTGACTTATTGGAAGTTTGTAGTTAGGTATATAAAAAGGTCTAGCACCATCTTCTATGACTATTTTGTGCTGCAGGACATCTGTCCTTCCTAACTTATCTCCTGTTACTGCTACAACACTCCTATATTTCTCTAATATCTGTATTAACCTGTCCCTACAATGAGGAAAATCTGTATTATTTACTTCCCTTCTAATTTAACTCTTGTGTCAGCTACAGAGACAAATGCTTTTTCACTTAGGGTTAGTAAAGGGTTAGTAATCACAATTCCTTACAGAATTCTATGCCGGCATGCAATTCTAGTCTCTTGTCAGAATAATTATACACATAAGTCGTGCAATTTCCACCATTAAGTCTTACTAGGGAATTGTCCATTTTCACAAAGTCTGGTAAGTCTTCATTAACTAATAACACATCTGTATCACCTAGGTTTTTATCTGTTACAATTCTAAGACAAACCTTTGTCAGACCTTGTGGATGCAGTATAACGCTATTGTTTAATTTGAGTTTTACAAGATTATCATCGGCAGTACTAACTAAGCAGATTTCTTCTGCATTCTGTGCATCGGCAGTGTAACAGACATCAGTATCATCTGAACTTTCATCTTGTGGTATCACAGAACCTAGCTCTGTCATTTTCAGGTTGCCTAACAGCAACACCTCATTGAGATACTTCTCTTCCGTATCTTCTCTTATTATTAAGTGACTACAATCTATTAGCGTGTCAGGATCGTCAGGTTGGGAAAAAGAACTAAGTTCTTCGGAGGTATCTACTTGTCGTGCACTTGAGTTATCAGGTTCATACCTGCTATCTGAGAATTCCTCCTGAGTGGCTTCTAGGCTTTTAAAAGTAGTTTGTCTATCTTCTCCTATTTCTTCTATCATTGAATTTCTACACACTGTCCTACCCAGGTTAGCATTAAATTCTATTTCTATCTGTTGGATGTCTACTTCTTCAGATGAGGCTGTCTCAGGTAAAGTGATCAAGTTTATCTGAAACTGTTCCTCTTCTTCAAGAGAGCAAACATTTCCTCTATCAATTTCCTTGATAGTTATTCTTCCATTGCTACAATCTAGTGCAATTCCACATCTTTTCATAGCCTGGAAGGAAAATAGAGCTTGAGCTGGAAAATATTTCTCTTCCAACACCACAAACTCTTCCCTGTATTTCTTATTTAGAATTTCTATCTCTAAATTGACATTGCCTATAGCCTTTATTTGCTTTCCAGCGATCCCCTTTATGGTCCTATAGGATTCTCTCATTTGGGAAAGCTCACAACCTATATGTTTTGTTAAAGTGCCTTTATCTATGATACTTACAGTACTGCCTGTATCCAACAATATGGAACTCAGTACACCTTCTAAGTGTACTTGTATGATAGGCAACTCTTCCTGACACGTATTAAAATTCTTTACAGAAAACACTATTTCATTACTTCGAGTAATGTCTGTTGGGGACACATCCTTATTCACTGTCACTATTTCTTTTCTGTAAGGATGGACCTTTCTGCTGCACTCTCTGTGATTGTCACTGAGAATCCCTTGATTTGGGTTACTGGGGAGGTATTTTGATTATTAGGCTGAGTACTTTGGTTATTTTGAGACCCTGAGAATTTCCCTGTTTGTTGTACCAACAGTTTTGGATCAAATGTCCTGTCTTATTGCAATTGAACACCATTTGTTTCTTCTACAATTCTGTGTTGTATGGTTGTTATAACCACAATTTCCACAACTTTGTCTCTGCCTATTTGAACTGTGGCCTATTATTCCCTGAATTTTGGCCTTGACTAGCTCCCCCTCTGTCCAGGAGTCCTGTTATTTCCACTGTTATTTCCATTAGTTCCAGTGGTATTCCCATTGTTACCTCTATTTATGGCCTACCTTGATT
>NC_089763.1:730006-740006 GCF_040412425.1 Macrobrachium rosenbergii | reverse complement strand
CTGCTTGTGACTTCTCTAGATATACTATTGATAGGTGACTTCCTTGCTGACATGTTTATACATGTACAAATTCTGAGAGCATAGAAGTGCTTTTAATAAAACTTGTTCTGACTTGTTAGATATATACTTGGAAGCAGGTGACATGGTTACTGACATGCTGAAACATGTATAAACTGTGCAGCATGGAGTTGATTTTTTTAAACACCTGTTCAGACTTTTTTATATATTCTTGCCTAGGTGACATGTTACGACATGCGAAACATGATCAAATAATGATAGCAGAGTTGACTTTTCAGCAAGCTATAACAAGCTTTTGATATATTTCTGCCTAAGGTGACATTACTTAATAACATGTTGAAACATAATACATAATGATATAAAGAGTTACTTTTAATGAAAACATGTTCAGAATTGTTATTGTATACTTTCTGCCAGGTCACATGGTCACTGACGTGTTTAAAACATGTATATAATATGGTTAGCAAAGAGTTACTTTTTAACAAAAACCTGTTCAGCATTGTTAGATATATACTTGTGCCAGGTGACATGGTCACTGACGTGTTTAAACATGTATACACTCTCGGCAGAATACAGTTGCTTTTTAACAAAAACCTGTTCAGTATTGTTAGATATATACTTGTGCTAGGTTATATGGTTACTGACATGTTTAAACATGTATACTATTTATAGTGATAAAAGTTGCTATTTAATAAAACTTGTTCAGACTTGTTAGATATATACTTGTGCAAGGTGATTACAGGACTGACATGGGTTCTGAGAAACATGTATAAACACTGCAGACAGTATAGAGTTGCTTTTTAATAAAAAAATGTCCAGACTCCAGTTATATATACTTGTGCCAGGTTTGCATAGAATTTTTTTAAAGTTACTTTAGATATATACTTGTGCCAGGTGAAACATATATAAACATTTATTTATGGCATAGAGTCTCTTTTAACAAAACTGTTCAGACTTGTTAGATATATACTAGTGTGTCAGGTGACATGATAGTATAAACTTGATACTTTTAACAAAAACCTGTTCAGAATTGTTAAATATATCTTGTGCCAGGTGACATGGTTACTGACATGTTTAAACATTTATAAACTCTTGATTAAATAAACCTGTTTTTAATAAAAACCTGTTCAGACTTGTTAGATATATGCCTATGCCAGGTTACATGGTTACTGACATGTTTAAACATACATAACCAGATAGCATAGAGTGCTTTTAATAAAACCAGTTTAGACTTGTTGGATATACTTGTGCCAGGTGACTTTGTTACTGACATGTTTAAACATGTCTTGCACTGCAGATAGCACAGTTGCTTAATAAAACCTGTTCAGAATTGTTAGATATATACTGTGTGAGAGGTTGCATGGTCACTGAAATGCTTAAAACATGCATATACTCAAAACAGTATAAAGTTGGGTTTTGTAATAAAAACTCTGTTCAGACTTAGTTAGATATATACTTGTGCAAGGTAAGATTACAGACTGACATATTTAACATGTATAAACTCGACAGCATATAGAGTTGCTTTTAATAAAAAACGTTCAGACTCTCTTAGTTATATACTTGTGCCTGAGACAATGTTAATGATATGTTGAAACATATATAAACTCTCGATAGCATAGAGAGTTCTCTTTTAGCAAACTTGTTCAGACTTGTTAGATATATACTTGTGTCAGGTGACCTGATAGTATTAGACTTGCTTTTTTAACCCTTTGATTTCGGTTGTAACGTATACGACGATTTAATAAACTGGCCTCGAACACTGTTGTGTCGTATACGAGCACCGGTATTTCTTTTTGCGAAGGACTGATGATTGAAATACTGGCCTTTACTTCCTTGCTGACATGTTTATACATGCATAAATTCTGGAGAGCATAGAGGTGCTTTTTAATAAAAACCTGTTCAGACTTGTTAGATATACTTATGGCAGGTGACATGGTTACTGATATGTTTAGACATGTATACATTGTAGGTAGCATAGAACTACTTTTAATAACCTGTTCAGACTTGTTAGATATATACTTGTGCCAGGTGAGGCTTGGTTTACTGACATGCTGAAACATGTATAAACTGTGGGTAGCATGGAGTTGATTTTTAATAAAAAGCTATTCAGAGTTTTTGATATATTCTTGCCTAAGGTGACATGGTTACTGACATGTTGAAACATATATTCAATCATGATAGCAGTTGCTTTTCAATGAAAACATGTTCAGAATTGTTGGCTGTATCTTGTGCCATGTGACTTACTTACTATGTTTAAGCATGTATATAATGGTTAGCAAGAGTTACTTTTTAGCAAAGCCTGTTCAGCATTGTTAGATATATGCTTGTGCCAGGTGACATGGTCACTGACGTGTTTAAACATGCACTCTCGGCAGAATACAGTTGCTTTTAAACCTGTTCAGTATTGTTAGATATATGCTTGTGCTAGGTTATGTAGTTACTGACATGTTTAAACATGTATACACTCTCAGTAGCATAGAAGTTGCCTTTTAATGAAAACCTGTTCAGACTTGTTAGGTATATGCTTGTGCCAGGTGACAGTGACTGCCATGTTTTGACATATAAACTATTTATTGCATAGATTTGCTTTTTAACAAAGACATGTTCCAGACTTGTTAGACATATACTTGTGTCAGGTGACTGTTGACTGACATGTTTAAGCAAAGATATTTATGTTGTTTAACCATGTAACACTGCAGACAGCATGGGCACTTTTAATAAAAACATGTTCAGACTTATTAGGTATATACTTGTGCCAGGATTGCATAGAATTTTTTTTCGAAGAAACCTATCCAGACTTTTAGATATATACTTGTGCCAGGTGACATGGTTACTGACATGTTGAAACATTTATACAATCTGGATAGCAACGAATTGCTTTTCAATAAAAACCTGTTCAGACATCTTAGATATATACTAGTGGCAGGTGACTTGCTTGCTGACATGTTTAAACATTTATAAATTCTAGATAGAATAGAGATGCTTTTTAATAAAAACCTGTTCAGACTTGTTAGATATATACTTGTGCCAGGTGACATGCTTACAGACATGTTTAATCATGTATACACCTTGGATAGTATAAACTTGCTTTTTAATAAAATACTGTCAGACTTGTTAAATATATACTTGTGATAGGAGATGTGGTTACTGACATGTTTTAACATGTATAAACTGTGGATAGCATAGAGTTGCTTTTTAATAAAAACCAGTTTAGACTTGTTAGATATATACTTGTGCCAGGTGACTTTGTTACTGACATGTTTAAACATGTCTGCACTGCAGATAGCTCACAGTTGCTTTTTAATAAAAACCTGTTCAGAATTGTTAGATATATACTTGTGAGAGGTTACATGGTCACTGAAATGTTTAAACATGTATATACTGCAAATAGCATAAAGTTGCTTTGTAATAAAAACTTGTTCAGACTTCTTAGATATATACTTGTGCAAGGTGACATGGTGACTGACATGTTCAAACATGTATAAACTCTCGACAGCATAGAGTTGCTTTTTAATAAAAAAGGTGTTCAGACTTCTTGAATTATACTTGTGCTTGGAACCCACTGTTACTGATATGTTGAAACATATATAAACTCTCGATAGCATAGAGTTCCTTTTTAGCAAAATCCTGTTCAGACTTGTTAGATATATACTTGTGTCAGGTGACATGATAGTATAGACTTGCTTTTTAACAAAAAACCTGTTCAGAATTATTAAATATATCCTTGTGCCAGGTGACATGGTTGCTGACATGTTTAAACATATAAATTCTGGATTAAATAAGTCCTTTTAATAAAAAAAACTTTCAGACTTCCTAGATATATTCTTATGCCAGGAATTACATAGTTACTGACATGTTTAAACATGTATAGAAGCTGTATGGATAGCATAGGTTGCTTTTCATGCAAAAACCTGTTTTAGACTTTTAGATATTCTTGTACCCCGAAAAGGTGATTTGGTTACTGATATGGGTAAACATGCATGCACTGAAGACAGCCATACAGTTGTTTTTAATAAAAACCTGTTCAGAATTGGTAGATAATATACTTGTGCCTTGTGAGCTTGGTTGTTGGCAAGTTGAAACATTAATAAACTGTACATGGCATGGAGTTGCTTCTTAGTAAAAACCTGTTCAGACTTTTTGAAGTATTCCAGTGCAGGTGACTTGAATTGAGATGTTTAAACATATATTCCTTCTGGATAGCATAGAATTTTTTTCAATGAAACCTATTAGACTTTTAGATATTAGATATACTTGTGCCAGGAGACATAGTTACTGATATGTTGGCTGTTTATACAGTCTGATAGCTTAGATACTTTTAATAAAACCTGTTCAGACTTGGTGGAGATACATACATGTGCCAGGTGACATGGTTACCAATATGTTTAATCATGTAT
This sequence comes from Macrobrachium rosenbergii, assembly GCF_040412425.1. Taxonomy (NCBI): domain Eukaryota; kingdom Metazoa; phylum Arthropoda; class Malacostraca; order Decapoda; family Palaemonidae; genus Macrobrachium; species Macrobrachium rosenbergii. The sequence goes on along the minus strand of NC_089763.1, from coordinate 735,591 downwards.
ACACCTTGGATAGTATACTCTTGCTTTTTATTAAAAACCTGTTCAGATTTGTTAAATATATACTTGTGCCAGGTGACATGGTTGCTTACATATTTAAACATGTATAAACTCTTAATAGAATAGAGTCCTTTTAAATAAAACCCCTTCAGATTTATTAGATATATTCTGTACCAGGTTACATGGTTACTGACATGTTTAAACATGTATGCACTGCAGATAGCATCCAGTTGCTTTTAATATGCCTGTTTGGACTTGGCCAGATATATTCCTGTGCCATTTGACTTTGTCTCTGACATGTTTAAACATATTACAATCTCTGGATAGCATAGAGTTGCTTTTAACAAAAACTTGTTCAGACTTGTTGGGCAGTAGACTTGTGCCAGGTGACTTGGTTCCTGACATGTTTAAACATGTATGAACTCTGAATAGAACAGAGTTGCTTGTGGCATCAAATCCTGTTCCAGATTTGTTAAATATATTCTTGTGCCAGATGACATGGTTACTGACATGTTTAAACATGGATAAACTCTGGAGAGCATAGAATTGCATTGTAATAAAAACCTCTTCAGACTACTTAGATTTTCTTGTGCCATGTGTCATTAAGACTCCAGCATGGGGTTGCTTTGTAAAAACTTGTCCAAGACTTGCTAGATATATACTTGTGCCAAGTGACATGGTTACTGACATGTTTAAACATGTATAAACTCTGGCTAGCATACAGTTTTTATTAAAAAGCAACTCATTCCTAAGCAGATTGTATACATGTTTAAACATGTCACTAAGCGAGTCACCTGGCACAAGTATATATATCTAACAAGTCTAGACATTTTTTGACAAAAAGAAACTCTGCTATCAGATTGTATATATATTTCAATGAGTCAGTAACTATGTTTGAGCACAAGTAAATATCTAAAACTCCTAATAGGTTTTGTTTCTAAACAAGCAATTCTAAATTAACCAGAATGTATATAAGTTTTAACATGACATTCACCATGTCACCTGTCAAGAAGTATATATCTAACAAGCCTTAACAGGTATTTATCAAAAGCAACTCTATCATATCGGCAGTGTATATACATGGTTATAAACATGTAAGTATATCTAAGCCTGAAGAGGTTTTTATTACAATGCAACTCTATGCAATCCAGAGTTTATACATGTTAAACATGTCAATAACTATGTCATCTGGCACAGAATATGTTAACAACATGAACAGGATTTTGTAAAAGCAACTATTCTCAGGTTCATACATGATTAAACATGTCTTGAGAACTTTCAAAATCACCTGGCACAAGCCTATATCTATCAAGTCTGAACAGGTTATTATTAAAAAAGCTACTGTATTGCAGTATATATATATATGTTAAACATATCAATAACTAATTTAACCTTCTAGAAGTATATAACTAACTACAATTCTGAAAAGGTTTTTTATTAAACGCAACTCTATGCTATCCACAGTTTATATATGTTTAAACATGTCAGTAACCATGTAATCTGGCACAGAATATATCTAACATGTCTGAAGGGGTTTTTATTTAAAAGAACTATTCTATTAAGGGTTTATTCATGTTTAAACATGTAAGTAACCATGTCACCTGGCACATGTATATATTTAACAAATCTGAACAGGTTTTTAATAAAAAGCAAGTCTGTACTATCCAAGGTGTATACATGATTAAACATGTCAGTAACCATGTCACCTGGCACATGTATATATCTAGCAAGTCTGAACAGGTTTTATTAAAAGTATATCTATGTTATCATATTATATAACTGTTTCAACATGTTAGTAACCATGTCTTATGGCACAACTATATATCTAATATCTGAAAAGTCTAAATAGAATTGTCTTTGGAAAAAATCTATGCTGTAGTGAATACATGTTTAAACATCTCAACCAAGTCACCTGGCACTAGAATATATCTAACAAATCTGATTAGGTTTTTATTAAAAAGCAACTCCATGCTATGTACATTTTATAAATGTTTCAACTTGCCAATAACAAAGTCACGGGGACAAGTATATAAATCTGAACAGGTTTTTATTAAAAGCAACTGTATGCTGTCTGCAGTGATATGTTTAACAATATCATTGGAACCTGGCACAGAATATATATCTAACAAGTCTGAAAGATTTTTATTAAAAGGACTATATTCTATCAGAGTTTATGCATGTTTAAACGTGTCATTAACCATGTCACTTGGCACAAGGATATATTCAACAAATTCAGACTGGATTTTGTTAACAAACAATCCTATGCTGGCCAGGTTTATATATGTTTAAACGCCATCAGTCACCGTGTCACCAGGCACAAGTATATACTAAGAAGTCTAAGCGGGTTTTTGTTAAAAAACGCTCTATGCTATCCACAGTTTATACATGTTTAAACATGTCAGTCACCATATAACTAACAGTATACCTAACAAGTCTGAACAGGTTTTTTTTTTTTTATTAAGCAACTGTATGCTATCTGCAGTGCAGACATGTTTAAACATGTCAGTAACCAGAATCACCAGGCACAAGTATATACCTAACAAGTCTGAATAGGTTTTTACTAAAAGCATCTCTATGCTATCAGAATTTATACATGTTTAAACATGTCACCAAGCAGAATCACCTGGCACTAGTATATATCTAAAAGTCTATATACAGGGTTTTATTGAAAAGAAACTCTTTGATATCCAGATTGTATAAATGTTTCAACAAGTCAGTAACCATGTGACCTAGCACAAGTATATATCTTAAAGGTCTGAATAGGTTTCTTTGATAAAAAATTGTATACTCTCCTGGCACAAGTATATATCTAACAAGATTGAACAGGTTTTTATTATATAACAAGTCTGAAGGGGTTTTTATTAAAAAGGACTCTAATCTATTCAGTGTTTATACATGTTAAACATGTATGTAACCATGTCACCTGTAACAAGTATATATTTAACAAATCTGAACAGGTTTTTAATAAAAAGCAAGTCTATACTATCCAAGGTGTATACATGATTAAACATGTCCCGGTAACCATGTCACCTGGCACATGTATATATCTAACAAGTCTGAACAGGTTTTTTATTAAAGAGTATCTCTAAGCTAACAGATTGTATAAATGTTTCAACATGTCAGTAACCACTGACCTGGCACAAGTATATATCTAATATCTTAAAAGTCGAATAAGGTTTCTTTTGAAAAGAGAAGTCTACTCCTTCATATTATTATTATTATTATTATTATTATTATTATTATTATTATTATTATTATTATTATTATCATTATTATTATTATTATTATATGCTTCTTTTTATTATTGGTATTTTTACTTTTTTATTATTAATGTGATTAATATCATTGCAGATTTTTGCAATTTTCATTTCTCATATTTAGCCTTCTGGACCTGACTTCTGTAACCACCTAAGATCCCCAGCTGGAAATTAATCGTCTGCAGTCTGTATTTTTTCTATTGTTATTATTTTTAATATATATATATATATATATATATATATATATATATATATATATATACTATATATACATACATATATATATTTACCATTATTCTCCATATAATTACTGTCATTACCTACCATTATTATGAATTCTATTTTTCTACTTCTTCAGCAACTGTGTGAATACTGCGATTATTATTTTATCATGTTTATCTTATGTATCTACCACATTTGTGTGTATTGAATTTGTATATTCCATGTATATGGAATAAAGCTGCAATAAAGGATATTATTATTATTATTATTATTATTATTATTATTATTATTATTATTATTATTCAACAGGCGTTCAAGACTGTTAAATGAGTTAAAGAATAACAGAGGAATTAAGCTTACTTTACGAATTCGTGATGTTGTTTCAGCATATACTTGGCCGTTGATTACAATGCTGTCAAATTGAAACAGTAAATAAAAGGAAAATTTTCGTGGATTTTCAATTTCGAAATGAAGGCAATGTTCTCATTATCTTAGTGAATTTCCCTTTTTCTCACCTGTACTACCCAGTATATACACGCTTTCTATGATGTTTACCCAAGAATCATATTTATAAACGATGTCATGTAGCCAGCTTCCTGAAATTTATAGTAATAACAATCTATATATATAAGGGATGTATGTATGTACAGTATGTATGTGTGTGTGTGTGTGTATGTGCCATCATGACTCTGAAATGCATTGAGCAATTTCAGCAAACTTGATATACATATTATGACTTACTATCTGGGAAGAAAACTGTAGAGTAAAGGAACATCACTGGCACCAAGGAGGGTGGATTTGGAAAGGGGTGACATGTAAAAATAACCGAAAATGACAGATAATAGGGCCTAATCCAAAGTTTTTGAGGTTGCTGAGATGAGTACTGACACTCCTGATGCCATTTGAGTCTAAGTTCGACCCCGATAGGAAGGGGTGGGTGAGGGGTGGGAAGGGTTGATATGTAAAAAAATAAAGACAGATATTGGTATACAATCCATAGTTTTGAGATTACTGAGGTGGTGTGACACCCTGGATGCCATTTAGCCAAGTTCAGCCCAGATAGAAAAAGGTTGGGGGTGGGTTGAGAAGGAACGAAAATAAAATGTAAAGCATAGTTTTCAAGGCCACTTTGCGATAAATAGTGACACTCCAGATGCTCTTTAAGTCCAAGTTCAGCCTTGATAGGAATTGGGGGCGGGGGCTTGGTGAAATATAAAATGTTAAAAATACTGAGCAATGTAAATGAGGCAACTTCGCCAACAGGGAAAGGGAGAGAGAGAGAGACAGAGAGAGAGTTCTTTGGTTGTCATTCAGTTCCGGTTTGGTCAGGTAATAATAATAATAATAATAATAATAATAATAATAATAATAATAATAATAATAATAATAATGGAAGTTTGAAAATCTTCAGGTTTTGACCAGGAAAATCTTTTACGGATTTCAGAACATCCAGTGAAAAAAAATTTAGTGCATTCGTTAACATTTACCTTAGTTTATGCTTAAAAATTAAACAAAACGATAATAAATTTCAATGAAAGAAAACAAAATTCATGTGACACTAATCTAATATTATGGAACACAGTATATTTGTCTTTATCAGTTGTTTCTTCAAAGTTTAAAACTTATGATGGGATAAATGTGATTATTCTATGTTTTGATAACTATAAGGCCATTGAATGTCGCACCAAACATAAATAAAATGGAAATTAAAAGCTTTTATTTTATGAAAACTTTAGCCTACTCATTCCAGAAATTCTACATTGCATACAATTCTCATTTAAATATGAAAGAAATTTCTGCATCTGTAGAGACACTGGTAGTTATTTCAATGAAGCAAGCATCTTACAAACTCAAGTTTGACTTTAAAACCTATTTCCTGAAACCTCTACAATATTGCAGAGGACTTGCCTCAGGATCTCATGAAAATACCTGTCATGCCGAGATTGACGTGACTGAAAAGGTGTCTTATTTAGGTTAAAAAAAAAAGTGTGGATATCTAATCGATTGTCAAAGGATTAATGAAAAATAACATAACAATTAGTTTTTTTGTTTACCGTAATATCAATTACTCTGCAATGTGTTTGTAACTGGTAGTATTTTTATTCATAA
>NC_089763.1:635006-725006 GCF_040412425.1 Macrobrachium rosenbergii | reverse complement strand
GAGGTAACCATAGCGTAAACAACAGCTGATCATTTCAGTTAATACCACCTATGTCGCTACCTTACAAATTTCTATATTTGCCAGTTATCAATATCATAGCCAAAATGACCATGAACATGTAGTATGTTTTAGACGTTTCCCGCTTCTCCCAGTTGATTCATAAACCTTGACTGAGTTTAATATCACGTAGATATGGCAGACACGTCTTCTTGCCTTTCCATACCAGGTCTGAAGCAGTAAACAACCAGTACTTGTTCTGCATATCTAACCGTGAAGACATAAATGGTGAAATCTTAATAACTGAAGTCATACATTAAACTGCTTTGATCAAAAGTAGGGTGAGGATGATCTAGTTTCTAATCACCTAAATAAATTATACTAATGCCCAATATCTAGGCCAGACTCACTGATTAAAATAAATGCTATGACACGAAATAAAAAAAATTACTATTATTGACTTCTCCAGTGATAGCAGATTTGTAAATTAACTCAGCCTTGTCCCGGAATGGCCTCTTTCTTCTGGGCAGCCCGGGGGAAGGATAATTAGGATTTTATGACCGGATTAAAGAACCCCGAACTGAGGAATGCAGATAAACTGTAGTCAGTTACAAGTCAGGAAGATGTTTGGAAACATGCTAATGACACCCATATTGTGTGTACAAAGTTTCTTGTACTATAAATCAATGTATACACACATGTATATACATACATACATACATACATATATATATATATATATATATATATATATATATACTATATATATATATATATATATATATATATATATATATATATATATATATATATATATACATATACTATACACACACACACTTGTATATACACACACACACACACACATATATATATATATATATATATATATATATATATATATATATATATATATATATAAACATCATGTCATCTCTGTTCCATTTGATCCGTATGCTAATTGTTCTTTTATAGTTGTTAGAATTCTCCGAACGTTATGAATTATCAATGCCAAAATTATTGAGTTTGAATTACTGTATATAACATCAGTATTATTCAAAGGAGGATAAGAACAATACAAAGAAAACAGTTATCTCTCTCTCTCTCTCTCTCTCTCTCTCTCTCTCTCTCTCTCTCTCTCCTACTCTCTCTATGACTAAAGATAATCTGATTAAAGAAGAAACGGTGATACTGATAAATTTCATCATCTAGTTTTAAGATTTTTCTTTATCAATGTAATGAAACTGCCAGCGTGGTCAAATACGAAATCAATTTAGAAATTACTGGCAACCGTTCATAATCATCAAATATAGGCCTCATTTCCTGTCTTTACCTTGTTAGCCTCTGTTGTCGTTTTCATCATTCTCACTGTCGGATGAATTTTCCTTATTGTCTTTTGTGCAGAATTTGCCAGTGCTTTCATTAGATTATGGTCTTTGTGTATTGTTTCATGTTTGAAAGTTTGTTCATTCTAGATCTAGCCCTGTGACCTTTGACGTTCAGAATTTATTCATAAGTAACATGACAATTAGTTATTCAGATGTTACATATATATATATATATATATATATATATATATATATATATATGCTATATATATATATATATATATATATATATATATATATATATATATATATATATATATATATATGTGTGTGTGTGTGTGTGTGTGTGTGTGTGTGTCTGTGTGTGTGTGCGTGTGTGTATAGCGACATAAGATAATATACAGCTTCTGGAAGTAATTTGTATGAAATGCTAAGTTAAATTGATGAAATAGAATTACAATTATTGCCAACTTACAACAGATTTAGAATAAATAAACAAAAGTTTTCAGTCATTATTCAGAATGAAGCGCATCTGGAGTTGATCACGCACTGAACATATCGTAAAATAATAAAACAGTCAAGTGAGTATATTTTTCATATTTCAGTTGAATAATGTCCAATAAACTACAATTTCTTATCGTTTTCATTTGCGCTAGAGCTGGAAAAGAAAACGAAGAAGTAACTCATTACCGATACTAAGTTGGATTACCTGGGATTATAGCCCTTCTACCGCAATGCGTCCGAGAAAATTCACGTGTAAGAGAACGAACCAGCCAGCAGTGCTGTCTGCTTTACATAGCGATGTCGCAAAAGTGGCTGGCGAACTCTCAAGTTAGATATAGAAAATCAGGAAAATTATGATAAAAGGGTTCGGGAGAAGTGTTTATGTTTGGATATAAGTGTAAGACTTCCTGGGACCTAGAAGAAAGCATATTTTAGTGGATCAGCAGCAGAAAGGAAGGCGGGGAAAAATCGATCGTAATATATACGTACTAAACGCCGCGGTCAAAACATAACCCGATATATACTTACCAAGGCCAATACAGTACAGGTCAGTCGGAGAGAAACGGCCGAGACAAATTTCGTGGGCCACATCTCCAGAAAGACCCTAGGTGTGGCTGTTCAGTACTAAGTTAGCGGTTGTCGGCCACGGGTCACTTAAAAGGGTCAGGTGGGAATGTTGTGTTGGCGTGGGGTGAATTGTGGCCCACTCTGGAAGGTGAGTCACCGATAATCTCTTCTCCGACTGACCTGTACTGTATTGGCCTTGATACTTACTAAACGGCTCAGGCAGCGTTGGTACGCTACGTATATATACGTAAAAAGCAACTCTTTGCTAACCACATTATATACATGCTTAAGCATGTTAGTAAGCAAGTCACATGGCACAAGTATACATCTAACAATTCTGAACATGTTTCTGTTAAAAAGCAACTCTTTGCTACCAAGATTGTATATATGTTTCAAAATGTCATTAACCATGTCACCTTGGACAAGAATAAATCTAAAAACTCTGAATAGGTTTTTATTAAAAATCAACTCTATGCTACCTACAGTTTATACTTGTTTCCATGTCAGTAACCAAGTCATCTGGCACAGAGTATATATCTAACAAGTCTGAACAGGTTTTATTAATAAGCAACTCTATGCTACCTACAATGTATGCATGTATTCTAAACATGTTAGCTAACCATGTCACTTGCATAAGTACATATCTAACAAGTCTGAACAGGTTTTATTAAAAGCAACTCTGCTAACCAGATTGTATACATGTTTAAACATGTCAGTAAGCAATTCACCTGCTTTAAGTAACAACTCTGAACATGTTTTTATTAAAAAGCAACTGTATATTGTTGCAATATGTACATGTTTAAACATGTCAGCGTAACCATGTAACCTGGAACAAGTATATATCTAACAGTTCTGAAAGAGGTTTTATTAAAGTAAATGTATGCTATCTGCAGTGCATACATATTTAAACATATCAGTAACCAAGTCACCTGGCACAAGTATATATCTATCAAGTCTGAACAGGTTTATATTAAAAAGCAACTCTATGCTGTCCACAATTTATACATATTTAAACATGTCAGTAAGCATGTAACCTGACACAAGAATATATCTAACAAGTCTGAAAAATTCTTAAAAGGGACTATATTCTATTCAAAGTTTTAACATGTTTAAACATGTCAGTGACCATGTCACCTGGCACAAGTATATATTTAACAAGTCTGAACAGGTTTTTATTTAAAAGCAAGTCTATACTATCCAAGGTGTATACATCATTAAACATGTCAGTAACCATGTCACCTGGCACAAGTATATATCTAACAAGTCTGAACAGGTTTTTATTAAAAAACACCTCTATGCTCTCTTGAATTTATACATGTTTAAACATGTCAGCAAGCAAGTCACCTATCACTAGTGTATCTAAGAAGTCTGAGCAGGTTCTTATTAAAAAAAAACTCTTTGCTATCCAGATTGCATAAATGTTTCAACATGTAAGTAACCATGTTACCTGGCACAAGTATATAATCATCTAAAAATTCTGAATAGGTTTCCTTGAAAAAAAAAAATTCTATGCTATCCAGAGTGTATACATGTTTAAACATCTCAGTAAACAGAATGCAGATGCAGAATATATCTAACAAGTCTAAACAGGTTTTATTAAAAAGCAAATCCATGCTATCTACAGTGTATACATGTTTATTTGTGTCAATAACAAAGTCACATAGCACAGAATATATCTAACAAGTCTCAACAGTGCTTTGTTAAGCAATATCATACCTCTACAGTTTATACATGTTTCAACATGTCAGTAACCAAGTCAAGAGGCAGAAGTATATATCTAACAATTCTGAGGTGAGTTTTTATTAAAAGCAACTCTTTGCTATCAGAATTTATGCATGTTTAAACATATCCAGTCTTCATGTCACATGGCAGTAGTATATATGTAACAAGTCTGAACAGATTTTTGACAAAAGCAACTCTATACTATCCAGAGTTTATACATGTATAAACATGTCAGTAACCATGTCACCTGGCGCAATTATATCTAGCAGGTATGAACAGGTTTTTATTAAAAAGCAACTCTATGCTGTCTGCTGTGTATAGATGGATAAACATGTCATTCTTTGTTCAAACATGTCAGTCACCATGTCACATGACACAAATATACATATCTAACAAATCTGAACAGGTTTTTTTTAAAAAGCAACTCTATGCTATCCAAAGTTTACATATGTTTAAACACATCAGTCACCGTGTTACCTGGCACAAGTATATAAGTAAAAATTCTGAACCGGTTTTTATTAAATACAACTCTACGCTATCCAGAGTTTATGCATGTTTAAACATGTCAGCCACCATGTAACCTGTCACAAGTATATATGTAACAAGTCTGAACAGGTTTTTATTAAAAACCAACTCTTTGCTATCCAGATTGTATATATGTTTCAACATGTCAGTAACCATGTCACCTGGCAAAAAAAAAAAAATCTAAAAACTTTGATGAGGTTTTTATTAAAGAGCAACTCCATTCTATATACAGTTTATACATGTTTCAACATGTCAGTAACCAAGTTACCTGGCACAAGTATATATCTAAAAAGTCTGAACAGGTTTTTATTAAAAAGCAACTCTTTGCTAACTTAGATTGTATACATGTTTAAACATGTGTCACTAAACAGAATCACCTGCAACAAGTATATATCTTTCAAGTCTGAACATGTTTTTATTACAAAGAAACTCTTTGCTATCCAGATTGTCTATATATTGCAACAAGTCAGTAACCACGTCACCAGGCACAAATAAATATCTAAAAACTCCTAATAGGTTTTTTCTAAAAAGCAATTCTAAACTAACCAGAATGTACTTCACAGGTTTTCAACATGACATTCACCATGTCACCTGTCCACAGTATATATCTATGCGTCTGAACAGGTTTTTATCCAAAAGCAACTCTATACTATCTGCAGTGTATACATGTTAAACATATCAGTATTCATGTCACATGTCACAATTACATATGTAACAAGTCTGAACGGGTTTTATTAAAAGCAACTGTATGCTATCCAGAGTTTATACATGTTTCCATGTCCAGTAACCAAGTGACCTGGCACAGAGTATATATCTAACAAGTCTTAACAGGTATTTATTAAAAGCAGCTCATATACTATCAGCAGTGTATACATGGTTATAAACATGTAAGTATATCTACAAGAAGTCTGAAAAGTTTTTATTATAATGCATCTATGCTATCAAGTTTATAAATGTTTAAAACATGTCAACCATTGTACACATGGTTAAACATGTCATTCTTCATTTAAACATGTCAGTCACCATGTCACCTGACACAAGTATATATCTAACAAGTCTAGAAAGGTTTTATTAAAAGCAATTCTATGCTATCACAGTGTATACATGTTTAAATATATCATTAACCAGTCACATCGCACAAGTATATATCTAACAAGTCTGAACAGGTTTTATTAAAAAGCAGCTATACTATCAGATTTTACACAAGATTAAACATTTTATTAACCAACTTACCTGCCATAATATACATCTAACCTCTGAACAGGTTTTTATTAAAAAGCAATTCTATACTATCCACAGTTTATACATGTTTAAACATGCTCAGCAACCCATGTCACCTGTACAGTATATCTAACAAGTGTGAACAGGTTTTATTAAAGCAACTCAATACCCAGGAGGAAATGTATACATGTTTAAACATGTCAGTAACCAAAACCACCTGGCACAAGTATATATCTAAATCTGTACAGGTTTTTATTACAAAAGCAACTCTATGTTATCAGATTGTATAAAATAAATTAATAAACTAAAATATAAATAAAAATGAATTAAAATGGAAGGAGAATAGCATTAATGCAGCAATACATTGCATCTTTGCTCGAACTTTTGAAGTTCCAATTGCACGACATCCTCAGTAGGGAGGCTTCATTCTAGATTTGTGAAATGTTTGGGAAGGAAGAAGTGGTTATGAATAAGGAGGCTTTAGTAAAGTTGTGCGGTTGTATCGGTGTGCAACTACTGACTGTTTGCTCTAACCAATGTTTGCAACCACATTTTATCTGATTTTATTTTACGTTGAATAAGCTCCATCAAAGTAAATACGAATATATTTCGTTTCCAGTTTATCCAAGGACGATGTTTTGTTTTGTCACACATCGAATTTAATGCAGAATGCTGACAAACACGGTTCTCTAATAAACTTAGTACATCAACATTTCACTGTAGGTCCAGTTATTCAAAGCACAAGTTTTCAGAGAGGAAAACGTGTAACAAATCCATTTTCCACACTTTCATCGGTTTACTTTACATTCATTCCCTCACTCCCCTTGTGCACATTCAATAATGTTCATAGCTTATGGTGATCATTTTGATGGAGAAATTTGTACGTACATTAGCTTTTTATGAATAAAAATACTACCAGTAACAAACACATTGCAGAGTAATAATTGATATTACGGTAAACAAAAAAACTAATTGTTATGTTATTTTTCATTAATCGATTAGATATCCACACTTTTTTTTTTTTAACCTAAATAAGACACCTTTTCAGTCACGTCAATCTCGGCATGACAGACATTTTTCATGAGACCTGAGGCAAGTCCTCTGCAAATATTGTGAGGTTTCTGGAAATAGGTTTTAAAGTCAAACTTGAGTTTGTAAGATGCTTTCGGCAATGAAATAACTACCAGTGTCTCTACAGATGCAGAAATTTCTTTCATATTCAAATGAGAATTGTATGCAATGTAGAATTTCTGGAATGAGTAGGCTAAAGTATTCATAAAATAAAAGCTTTTAATTTCCATTTTATTTATGTTTAGTTGCAACATTCAATTGGCCTTACAGTTATCAAAACATAGAAATAATCACATTTATCCATATAAGTTTTAAACGTTGAAGAAACAACTGATAAAGACAAATATGCATGTGCCATAATATTAGATTGATGTCGCATAAATTTTGTTTCTTTCATTCAAATTCATATACGTTTTCTTTATTTTTTAAGCGTAAACTAATGTAAATGTGGCCGAATATCTTAATTTTTTTCACTGAATGTTCTGAAATCCGTAAAAAATTTTCCTGATCAAGACCTGAAGATTTTCAAACTTTTATTATTATTATTATTATTATTATTATTATTATTATTATTATTATTATTATTATTACCTGACCAAACTGGAACTGAATAACAATCAAAGAACTCTCTCTCTCTCTCTCTCTCTCTCTCTCTCTCTCTCTCTCTCTCTCTCTCTCTCTCTCTCTCTCTCTCTCTCTCCTTTCTGTTAAGATAGTTGCCTCATTTACATTGATCAGTATTTTTGACATTGCATATTTCACATTTATATTTCACCGCTTCTCCCCCCGCCCCCTTCCTATCTGGGCTGAACCTTGGCTTAAGAGCATCGGGAGTGTGCTATTATGTCAGCGGCCTTCAAAACTATGCTTTTGAAATTTTATTTTCACCCTTCTCCAACCCACCCCCAGCCTTTTTCTATCATGGGCTGAACTTGTGTAAATGGCATCCAGGGGTGTCACAATTCATCTCAGTGATCTCAAAGCGTGGATTGGACACTAATGTCTGTTTTGTTTTTTTTTTTACATATCAACCCTTCCCACCCCTTCTCACCCACCCCTTCCAATCGGGGTCGAACTTGGACTTAAATGGCATCAGGAGTGTCAGTACTCATCTCAGCAACCTCAAAAACTTTGGATTAGACCCTATTATCTGTCATTTTCGGTTATTTTTACATGTCACCCCCCCCCTCCCACCACCCAAATCCCTTTGGTGCCAAATAGTAAGACATGTAGCCTATACCAAGTTTGGTTGAAATTGCGCAAAGCATTTCAGAGTTATGCTGGAACATACACGCACACACACACACATACATCCCACTTTTTTATATATATAGGTGTATTACTATAAATTTCAGGGCGCGCTAGCCACACGATGACATCGTTTATTGATATGATTCTTTGGGTAAACGTCTAGAAAGGGTTGCTCTCAATGCAGTGGGTGAGAAAAAAGGGAAATTCACTGAGATAATGAGAACATTGCCTTCATTTGTGTCTGAAAATCCATGAAAATTTTCCTTTTATTTACTGTTTCTCTATTTGAGCAGCATTGTAATCAACATCACGAATTCGTAAAGTAGGCTTAATTTGTCTGTTATCCTTTAACTCATTTAACAGTCTTGAGCACCTGTTGAATAATAATAATGATAATAATAATAATAATAATAATAATAATAATATATCCTTTATTGCGGCTCAGAGCCATATACATGGAATATACAAATACAATACATACAATCTAGATACATAGGATAGCCTGATAAAAATAATAATCGGAAGAAATAATAAGAAGAAAAAACAGAATTCATAATAATTGTAATGACAGTAATTATATGGAGTAAAATAATTTAAAAAATATATATATATGTTATGTACAGTATATATATGTATATACTGTATATATATATATATATATATATATATGTATATATATATATATATATATATGTATATATATATATATATATATATATATTAAATATTAACAACAGAAAAATACAGACTGCAGACGATTAATTTCAGCTGGGGATCTTAGGTGGTTGTTACAGAAGTCAGGTCAGATGGCTAAATATGAGTATTATTGAATTGCAAAACTCTACAATAATAATAATAATAATAATAATAATAATAATAACTAATAATAATAATAATAATAATAATAATAATAATAATAATAATAATAATAATAATAATAATAATAATAATAATAATAATAATAATATGAAGGGAGTAGACCCTCTTTTAAAAGCGAATCATAAGGAAGATAGAAAAGATACTATATAAGATAAATTCGCATAATACAGCCATCCTTTTTAATAATAATAATAATAATAATAATAATAATAATAATAATAATAATAATGACAGATTCTGGAGATGACACTTCATAATTGCAAAAGCAGAGAATAAATGTTTGAAGAGACTCCTCATTTATTCCATCTTTCCCTGAGTCGATTTTCTTCTTGCCTCACTGCTTAGGATGCTTTGTATGATCGAATTGTTGTTGTTTCTCAGTCAGGTGTTTTTTAAATTATCCAGGCGGTTTTCTATGAACATCTGTGTGGCGGAGTGACAGCGAGGAGTGTTAGTGAAGCGTCTCAGAATATCACTGTGAACAACAGTGGTACGTCTCATGGTCTCTCGGGTCTAGTTCGTCCAAAGGGAAAACCCATATATACTGTAGCAGTACGAGCGGAAGAGCAGCAGTTTCGTGTCTCGGTGACAGAGGGCAAACGTCCTTGCAATCATGTTGCCAGTTGCACATAGTTTACGACGCCTCTGTTCTGTGTCTGCCGTATCTTTTAGATAGTCCGTGATAATGTGGCCCAAATAGGAGGGAAATTCATGCATGAATTCCGGACGATAATTTCGGGAAAATTTATTGGTTCTGCAATATGCTCAAAGTTATCTAAGGGAACGGCGACGTGCACACTGGGTCTTAGTTTCGTTGTATAAGATATGAAATTCCTCTGCATATTGGCGGCAGGAGACCTTTGCACTGATGGAAATCGGAACCATATCGTCGGCGTGGCAAAGTTGTTTATTGTTGTTTCGTTGATAGTGCATCCGATTGGGAGTAAGTTCAGTTTGACATTCAGGGCATCTGTGTACGTGTTAAACAGGTATGGAGAGAGAATGCCCCCTTGCCGGAGCCCTTTTAGGGAGCCGAAGGTGTGCGGCAATACGTTACCCCATTTGACACAGAATTGCTGTGTGAAGAACCAACAACATAACATGCCAATTAGATATAGAGGTGTGCCTCGTTTGTGCAGATTCAGGATGAGCTTCGGGTAGTTTACTCCGTCAAATGCTTTTCTCACATCTACAAAACATAGGAAAACAGGAGAGGCTGATGATACGTAATAGATCAGCAATTCTTTCAGGATGTAGATGCAGGTGTCGGTTAGTGGTTTAGCTAAAGCTGAACTGATTATCAGTAGTGTGTAGAGAAGGGGAGAAGTCTCACTAGAAGAACGGACTCAAGTATCTTCGACGCAATTGTAGTAATTGCAATCGGGCGATAATTGGCGAGGTCAGCTGCATCCTTTAGCTTGTTTTTTATTAATGGTATTAAGTGAACTAAGAGTATGGAGTCTGGGAGAAACTGGCGATATACGCATATTGAATAGGCAGCTGAAATTTGAAATTATCGGATGGCAGAACTTGAAAGCTTCAGCAGGCAGACCATCGCAGCCGGGCGATTTATTATTAGGCAGGTTGTTTATGGCATCGCTGCTGTTACCTGGCGTAACACGACCGGAGAAATGAAACTGAATATTATCAGTAAGGAGGTTATTTACATCCCTTCGAGTCTTGATTGTTTATGCAATTAAAGATAGTGCACAAACGATCGCCCCACATTCTTGCGATAGCCTCATCACCGATGGCATCTCTACTCTCTATGATAGCTGCAGCTTTGGGATTTGGGAATCGCCAGATTCTAATTTCCTAGACATTGCATCAGCTCTTAGTTGCTTTTCATTCAGTCTGCAGTGCTTAAGGGCAAGTTTGAACTGCGCTCTCGCCTGCCTCATTAGCTGTGCAAAGTGTCCTTCCCTCGGGCTACCATTTTGCCTCCACAGTAGAAACATTTCTCGTGAAGGTGTATAAAGATCTTTAATCTAGTCATTCCATCCAGGTAGTACATTACGAGAGTTGCCTTGACTAGATCTAAAGGTATTCCTGCCGGAGGCCAGCATATAGGAAATTATATTCGAATGGAATTCTTTTAGATCTCCCCTGTGATTGCCATTTCTACCTTTGCATTAGTGCACAGTAAGGCGTCTGCCGGTTGAACTATTGACCGCAGCCTGGTTTCCGTGGTTTCCCTAAAGGATCTGGTTTTCTGATGGTTTTTTAAATCCTAGTTAACAGCAGGTGGGCGATCAGTTAGGGGGTTCATGGCAGGAAGGGATGGGGTACTGAATGACACCTTTAAGGGGATGTGATCATAGCCCTTTGCAAGATCGTAGCGAATGTTGCAGGTCACAACAGAATCATGAAGTTGAGGGGACGTAATGCAGTGGTCCAGCCAGGAGGTTGTAATTGTGTCCGTTCTATTTTGTGCATAGGTATAGGGGGAGGGAGGGAGGAGCATTACATCGCTAATATGCAGCACGTGATGTTGACAGAAGCGAGTAGGTTCGTTATAAAATTGTTTTCTGGGGTGAGAATTAAGGTCCCCAATTATACAAATATGATCAGCAGCAGAATCGTGAATAATGCTGTGTAACTCACCTAGGATCGCTGCAGTACTGATCAAAAATTATTTATTTATTTTCCCAGCGCATATAAGCAGTAATAATTAGGATCTTAGAGACCCTACTGTCACTTGAAGCCCCAGCAATCTATCAGTCCTGTAGGTCCAATACATTACATATTGTCAACGATTTGTGCCCCAGAAAAAGGCCCCTTTCGGTTGACTGGCTACGATGTGATCTGTCACTTGCATCGATGAGGTCGAGAAAGCTCTGAAGTCTTCATGCACTGAATCGCACATGGCAAGGTCATGAGGCCAGAGGAGCGTTTCTTGTAATGCAATGATGCCTTTGAAGTTTTTGCTGCACATGTTTAGAGGAGGAATGTTTGACCTGAGGCCAAAAATATTCCAAGAGATTATATCCAATGTATCCACAGCAATTTACGAAGAAGGGAAATGAAGGAGTTGATCATTTGGGTGGATGGGGGTGGGCTGGCCAGCGGGGTTGGGCATTCACTAGCCGTGGGAGGTTGACTGGCACTTGTGGTAGAGGGCAAGCCTAAGCCTAAACCCCTGTTTGGGGTGTCAGTAAGTTCCCCTGTGGGGGGCTGGTGTTGGTCCCGGGTTAGGTTGTATCTTGAGACTTTTATAGTAGGACCGAAATTCTCACCTTTGAGAACATCGAGATGTTGAAATAGGCAGGTAATCCTGTAGGCCATTGTATGTTTAATTATGCATGGGAGTTCGTGGGTGATAAGAGGGTCGGAGCCCGTGAGAAACTTGACTCTCTCTGCTATGGCGTCTAGCTTCACCGATGAGCGTAAATTGTGAATCACAATGTGACATCTCTTCTCAGGTTTCGGGCGAGGTGATTCACGAATGACGGGCTCGGTCCAGCGGACAATCGAGATGTTCGTTTCTTTTTTCTACTTTGTTTGTGTCTGCCAGACCCCCAATCCCCTCACGATCATTTACATCCTCATCCACGACGGGGGTTTTGGGGGGAGCGGGGGAGATAGGGTCGGAAGACTCATGAGGGCTGGTGATCGTCACTGAAGATCTATCTTCCACCGGAGGCACTGGGGAGGGAGGGGAGGTTGGGGGTCCATCGATCCCCTCCGACAGGTCCATACGTGATGTGGGCGCTTCATCCGAGGGAGAGGGCAGTTCCCTCAAGGGAGGGTATGTCCATCTCGACTTCGCGTCGCACCCTCACTTCTCTCATGTTGCCGTGGGAAATGCCACACTGGAAAGAGTGAATCTTTCCCAGGGAACCTCCTTATGGCATCTGGTAGTAATTACAGTTGATGGAGACAACTGATCAGTATACATATATATATATATATATATGTATATATATATATATATATATATATATATATATATATACTTACTATACACACACATATATATATATATATATATATATATATATATATATATATATATAATATATATATATATATATATATATATATATATATATATATATATATATATATATATATATATATATATATATATATATATATATATATATCTTCTCTTACTATGCACACACACACACACACATATATATATATATATATATATATATATATATATATATATATATATATATATATAACTATATATATATATATATATATATATATATATATATATATATATATATATATATATACTGTATATATAATGTGTGTATGTAACTGTGCAATTTCAGTTTTATATAAAACTACATTTTACTGCACTTGATTTTTGTAGTAGAAACTGGACAAAGCTGCTTCTGGCTTGTGTTGTTATATATGCATTATACTTTCCCTCTATTTTTGCTACGAAACATCCTAAGAAACTGCTTAACCTTTTGTTTTTCTGTAAAAGAAAACTATTGAAATGGCTTTGTCTGTCTGTTCACACTTTTTCTGTCCGCCCTCAGATCTTAAAAACTACTGAGGCTAGAGGGCTGCAAATCGGTATGTTAATCATCCACCTTCCATGATCCACCTTAGACATGAACGTGCGTCTGGCAACGCTATAGGACAGGCCACCACGGCCGCCACGGCCGGCTGAGAATTTTATGGGCCGCGGAAGTGAGTTTCATACGGCATTATACGCTGTACAGAAAACTCGATTGCGCCGAAGAAACTTCGGTGAATTTTTTACGTGTTTATTTTGTTCTGTGACAAACAATAATAGTTGTTTCCTTGTTCTCGCATAAGGAAGTTTTGCTAGACGTGTCACAGCCTGGGTCGAGTACCCTAATACAGCAATTACGGGGTCGTGGCCTTTTGGTCGACTGCAGTTCTCACGACTTCGAGGAACTCGATTTTGCGGACCGAAAGGCCATCCGATTTTGTAAATGGCTGAAATGGTTCCGAGGCTGAAGGTATTTGCTATATGCCAGTGACAGTTTCAATTTTACCTCTCTCTCTCTCTCTCTCTCTCTCTCTCTCTCTCTCTCTCTCTCTCTCTCTCTCTCTCTCTCTCTCTCTCGCACAACCACACTTATAAATATACGCACACTTATTGGTTAACTTTTGTTTTGGAAACGGAAAATATTGTTATCCTCTCTCTCTCTCTCTCTCTCTCTCTCTCTCTCTCTCACAAATCTAAACACACACACACACACACACACACACACACACACACACACACAAAAAACACACACACAAACACCCAGCTACAAATACACATAAACTTATTCATTTTTGTTTTGTAAACTGAGAATATTGCGTATTCTTTCTCTCATGACAATTCCGCTGTGTGTATATCCTTCCCGATACATGAAAGTACCTACAGTAGCAGTGCCATTCCCTTGCCGCCGCCTTCTTTTAAATTTTGTCATCAGAGATAGGATTGCAGAATTGCTCTCAGGGAAGAATTTTTGCCAGGCTCCATACAACTTTTTTTGATCCATAATGAACTCTTGATTTCATTTTTCTGTTCGAAGTTTAGTGACGCATAAACATCAGTCATACGGCGCATGTTTTCTTTAAAGCTTTCCATTGCAAAAATTCCCCGTCCGGAAATTTCTTCTCCTTCCACTGTTTATCCATGTTTTTTTATCGTTATGATCTTATTTTGAAAATACAATTGGTATTATTGCCGTCCGTAATGAGCTTATAATAATGATGAAAATGATGTTTACAACAGGGATTGTGATGATAATTAAGCTGGAACAGAGTTCCTTTTCCTTTAGGCATCGTGAATGTACTTACTAAATTGTTAGTTCGTTTCCTAATAATTGATCTCCTCTTCCTGTATTTCCCTTACCTTCTGTCTTTCGAATAATCACCATAATATTCTTCGGAAGCTTGAATTCCAAGACAATGGCCCCAGTGGTGGGCTTGTTCTTCTGAATAATAATAATAATAATAATAATAATAATAATAATAATAATTTAACAGATGGAAAGGCCTCTCCATTAAACAATCCGTTGCCGTGAACAGTGACTGTAAGCATATCTCATCTTTCATTTTCTTACAGATCCAATATTCACTGAGAAAAACTGAGTGTAGTTTACGGGCAATTTAATGTTCGGTGCAGTCATAAGTATTTTTGTATACCTGACAATACTCCCGAATTAAAATGAATCTGTATAACAGTTCAAGGATAGTTTGCTCTCTGCAGAACAAATTTATTCCAGCATTCTGTCTAGCATACCACCCGGTAGGTGCATAGTACCGTCAGTGTACCTCACAGTGTGCACTGTAGGCATTACTAAAGGTTCTTTGCAGCGTCCCTTCCCTTCGGCCCCTAACTGCAGCCCCTTTCATTCCTTTTACTGTAGGCTCCATACATTCATATTCTCTTTCTTCCATCTTGCGATCCACCCTCTCTTAACACTTGTTTCAAAGTGCAACCGTGAAGTTTTCCCCCTGTTACACCTTTCAAACCTACCTTCTCTCAATATCCCTTCCAGTGCTGAATGACCTTGTAGATCCCAGTGCTTGGCCTTTGTCATAAACTCTGTATTCCATTCCATTCCAGTCTGTGGAGCATACCAGCAAGTCTCACCGAACTTCCCGACTCAGCAGTGACCCCGTTGATAGCATTTCATTCGAATTCTCCTTCTGAGTGAATGAGATAGCAGTACTCAACATACAATCACGTGTGGAACACAAATCAGTTTCTGACTCAACTCGGGATCAAATTCAGTGGGGTTCATCTGGTAGTGCCCTCGACTTTCAACTGAAAGACCTGGTCTCGATCCTGATGTGAGTCAGGACTTTAAACACACACACACACACACACATATATGCTTATGGCAACATGTATATATATATATATATATATATATATATATATATATATATATATATATATATATATATGTGTGTGTGTGTGTGTCATTATTCAATGTGTGTATTATTATTGTGTGTGTGTGTTTGTATTTACATATTTCTCTTCCACACAGTATTTGGATTACTAAATATATATATATATATATATATATATATATATATATATATATATATATATATATATATATATATATATATATATATATACTATATATATATATATATATATATATATATATATAATTTCTTGTATAATTTCTTATTGCATCATGATCATAACCACATTGTTTCACTGTCATGTTTGGTCATATTGTAATGTGAAGCAAATTCAGCGATTTTGTTTTTGTTGTGATTTTTCATAAGTAAATTAATACGTCTTGACAGACAGTTTTACTTTTGTATTCTTGACTCAGAACCATCGCGATATATAGCGGGCCATAGACGATCCAATATGCTTGTTCAACATCATGCTTAATCATGCAATGCTACACATTCGTCAAGCACGTCATATCAAGCCTCAGTTGTTGTGTGTACTCGTGGGGGACGAACATGAGCAAGCTCGCTTGCGCTGCGATAATTATCGCTTTAGAAGGCGACACTGTAAAAGTGAAAAGAAAAATAAAGGCTTGGATGAAAGGGTGGCTCAAGAAAAGGCCAAGGTTTTCCCGCGAGACACTATTAAAGGAACTTGTGATGTCATCACCCGAGGATTATAAAAATTTTGTAAGGATGGATAATGGAACTTTCTCCGAGTTATTGGGATTAGTAACACCATACATTGTAAAACAGGATAACAACATGAAGGTATGCCATGCCGGAGACTTTCAAGTACTCTGCGGTTCCTTGCCACAGGCAAAACTTTTCAAGACTTGAAATTTACCCGCATATCTGCACAGAGCCTTGGCAAAATTATACTGGAGACATGCAGTGCGATAATAAAGGTGCTCAAAGACAACATTAAGATAAGAATGCATCTGGTTGGCAAATTTTACCTTTTCTCTCTTGCATTCAGTAAAAGTACATTATTTATACTTTGCATAATATATACAATAGCCTATATAGATATAAACATATTATTTAATGTATATATATATATATATATATATATATATATATATATATATATATATATATATATATACATATATATATATATATATATACTATATATATATATATATATATATATATATATATATATACCTATAATCAGAAAGCTACAAACGTCCTTTAATATCCAATTCACTCTACCTCGGAAGTAATATATTTTCATATATGTTACCGACTGGTTAGTGTGTCACTGTAGTCCTGATTCCTCGTCCGTCGCTGGTTCGATCCCACGGGACGGTGGACTTATTATCAACTAAAAATTCCCCTTCGGTAACATATAGCCATTCGAAGTAGAAGATGAAATGAATATTAAAGTTTGATTTAATAACTTTTTCTGATTAATATGAATCACGGTGATGTGATAAATAGTCATATATATATATATATATATATATATATATATATATATATATATATTTCTTACAAGGCTACAGTAACAACACTGCTTGCCATGTAACAAAGAAAATATGAAATTCGTATTCAGAAACATCTACGGTAATTCATTAAGGTGTAATCTTTTCATGAAACAATAATAATAGACCTATTGTTAAGAATGCTTCATCAATTTACAATCGATACTAGAGATCGTTGAAAAACTCCATAAAATTAGCTGGTGTAGGCATGTTCCTACCAGTGACATTTTGAACAGTGACATTTCCCCTTTGCATCACTGCAGGAATAATGTTGAAAGAATTCCCCGAGTGACCGTCAAAAGAAGGTGCTGATGATCTGCTTTGTTGGTGGGCATTCGGCTCATTTATTTTGACTGAGCGTCTGTGAAGTGAACCTAAGCTTCCTTTAAAGAGGATGTCATTTATCGCCTTTTTGGCGTAAAGTTGCTGTTCCTCATTAATTTTTTTTAAATCTGCCACAACTTTTGCTAAATTATCTTTTGCATCATCACTTTGACTCAGATGACTGCAAGCTAATTCTAGTAGCTCATTTCTTTTAGCTTCAATATTATTCTTTCTTTTCTTACTCCTGTGGGTTGCTTTCACCAAACTATCTCTGGATGTATTTGCTTCCTGAGAAAAAAGAATAGCAATGATAATGACGATGATGTTGATGGTAATTATAATGATAATGGTGGTAACGATAACAAAAATAACCAGACAACAACAACAACAACAGCAATAACGATAATGTCAACAACAACAACAAGGTTACTAATAGGCTAAGGAATAAATGTGCTCTCTCTCTCTCTCTCTCTCTCTCCTCTCTCTCTCTCTCTCTCTCTCTCTCTCTCTCTCTCTCTCTCTCTCTTGCTTTTCTGATTACTCTGAAAACATAATTTGTAACAAGAATTTTTTCTTCTCTAGATGCCTAAAGTGAAGAAGAACGGATAAGTTTGCAAGTCATTTCAAAATTTATGGAACTTTCCACAGTGTATGGGTGCCATAGGCGGCGAGCATATTAAAATAACTAAACCACCTGGATCTGGCTCCTACTACTACAATTATAAACATTCATTTAGCACAGTCTTGATGGCACTGGTCAATTCAAATTACGAATTCATGACGGTTGATGTAAGGACGGATGGTCGAGTGTCTGGGCGGAGTTTTCGCAAATACCAAATTCTCCAGACAGCTGAAAGAAAAGGCATTGCATATCCCTGAACCAAGTCCTCTACCTGGCAGCAATGTTGTTGTACCTTATGTTTTTGTTGGGGAAGACACGTTTCCATTGATGGACAATTTTATGAAGCCCAATGCACATAGAAATCTATCAAAAGAGGAAATATATTCGATACCGGTTATCCAAGAGCTCGCCGGATTGTTGAAAATGCCTTTGGCAGATTGGTGAGCAGGTTCCGAATGATTCAGAATGCCATAAACCTGTGCCAGAAAAAGTATCAGTAATTGTTTTAGCTTGTTGCTATTTACATAACTATTTACGCCAGAAAAACTGTACCCTCTATTTAGAAGGCACTGAAGATGAAAATGCTAGGGTAATAGGAGAAGGAGGGAGGCAACTATTTTCATTAGAACCAACTAATGTGCGAAATGCATCATCCTCAGCAAAGGAAGTAAGAAATAGATATTACCTTTACTTTAATAATGTTGGTGCTGTTCCGTGGCAGTAAACTTGCAAAAAAAAAAAAAAAAAAAAAAAAAACACCTACATGCAAACGCGGTTGTCAGACTTGGGTTTATTTTGCACTAACTTAAGTCACTTGGCCAGTTTTATATAGGTTTGTTTGCCAAAATTAACTTTAGTTTTAGGCACGATTTTTCTGGCTTATATCTAAGCATAATTAATATAAGCCAAAAATATATAACTATGTATTGAAACTTAATGAATTTTGACAACCATCTTTAACAAATATGCTTTCAAAATTATGTGTCATAAACTCTAAGTTTCATATAGGCCTAGTCATAATTTAATTTGTACTAGGCAAAATAGCCAACAGAACTATAATGAAAATGAACCTAGGCCTTTAATGGTTGCCAAGACTTATGGTAGATATAAGATACGACAGAGTAATATGACAAGTACTGAATGTAGTATATTGAAACATGTAATAAAATAGTAAAAGAAGGATTACTAACAGGCTGAGAATAAATAAGCCTTAACTGCTGAATGCATTTTCATTCTCTTCCTCGCTATCTAAAGTAGAAATGCCTCCTTCTTGTACTTCCTGATCTCGTAGGAAATGGAGGTCCTCAAAACACCACAGACTGGGTACATATATTATATATCGTCTGTGCCTGCTCCAGACTTTTCACTATTATGAACTCTTTAATTCTCGCCAATAGCAAGTACGGAACGAATTAGTCTTTCTTGTGGCCAGTGCCGTTTCTAGCTATAGGCGGACTAGGCGATTGCCTGGGGCCCCCAAGCCACCGGGGGGCCCCGGGGTAGCTTGGAAAATTTACATTTCCCAAGCCACTCGGCGGCCCCGATTCCCTTTGAAAATTTTTAATTTTCAAATTTAAAATTTAAAATTTGAAAATTTAAAAGATTTCATCATGTGCACCTTATATGTATACCTATGACAATTTTCATTTATTAACATTTGTGTAATTAATTGCAATTGTTGACAGTACAGATTTCTGTGCTGTATAATTAGTAAGACCCATCATTAGGTAAAAATGGTCGTCAAACCGAAATCTAGATAAGCAACCCATAGTATACTATAGACATTGTACTTTCAGTTTCGGTGGGTTTTAGCGCGTTTGCGCACGCTCATGTTTAAATACCACCCTCTATTTAAATGTCACGTGGTCGTCCTTGACTTCTGTCAAAACATTATAGATCGCAATTTCTCTATTACTTTCGGATTTTCTAATTTTTTCGTGGTTTCTTGCGATGTTTACGTTCAGATGGGCCAAACGTTTTCCTCGAATCATTTCATACCAAAGACGGATAGTTGCCAAGCAACTACTTTGTATCGCACGTCGTTTCATATCACTGTCTCCCTCCATGACCATGAGTTTCTTTACATGTTGTCTTGAGGTACCGTGAATGACTGAATTCAAGGATTTTATTATATTCCTTCGTTTTTCCAGGAAATATTACATAGTTCGATTCGCTATACAGTTGTTCCAAGATGCCTAGGCCAGGGAAACAAGTGAAACAACAGAAAGGATGCACATTTAGCGGGTGAAGCATTCACGCAAACACTTGAAACTGAAAAGAAAATCCTCAGTGAAAGTTCATACATAAAACGTTCTTCTTTAGAACGTAAATCGTATTCAGTGGAAAGCCTGTTGACGCAACCAGTGGGAAGTACTGTATTATGAAAAGTGATTATATTAAAGGGGTGTTTAGAAAAATGGCCTGTCCATATTGTCGTGAAAATTCTGATATTGACGAGAAAATATTATATAGATAGATTACTAGACTTTCATTTTTGTTATGTGCAGAGGGTGTGAAATTATTATAAATGATATGTGTAAATCAAGCTTTTTACCATTAACTTCTATGGTTGTTTATGTAACAATGTTGTTGGGGTTAGGCCACAATGGGTTTTCAAAACTGATTGGGTGCTTGAGTTTGGGGAAAATTAGTAATAAAACTCATGGAAGATTTGCTCAACACATTACTGAATTGCCTGCTTAGCAAAGTGAAGTTTACTTATGAATACTATAGAACTTTTCAAGTATTATATTGATAAACATGGCATTGCACCTAGGAGAGACTTATTACATATGGATGTGTCTCATTTGATGGGTCCTGGCGCTGCAAGAGAACAGAAGCGAATCTCTCCACTCCAAGACTGTGGAGATATTGGGACTTTTGCTGCTGCTGAAACCCAGTTTGCTAATTATAAGCAGGCTATAAGGCCAGTCCTTAGATACCTGTCTTCTTCCAGCGCACTAATATTTCATCATCATACCTAACCAAGTTAGATGAAAATATGGACTTGCCATTCAAGAAAAAGACCTCAGCAGAGAGGAGCTTCTAAAAGCTGAAGCTCATCAAGACCAATCTAAGGTTTTCCATGGGACAGGATCGACTCACTGGTCTTGCAATAATTAGCATCAACCATGAGGTGTCATATGAGGACATCATTGATAACTTTGCGAAGAAAAAAGCCAGGAAGCAGACATTTTGAGGACAATACATTGTTACTGTGAATAATATGAATTATTAGTTGTTTTCTGGTAAGTGTGTGACTGTGATGTTAATCGCATTATTATTTAAGTGGTGGGTTTTTTTATTATCTTTACTTTGGAATAGATGTGAAACAAATAAATGTGAAGTGTAATACTTCCTTGCATCTTAATGGACCATCTAGGGACTAGGAATCAGCTATCACAGTTTGACAAACCCTCGAGGATATATGAAGTACCTACCTGCCAATCTATCTAGGGCCCACCCAAATAGCATCTTGCCCAAGGCACACAAAGCTAGAAACAGCCCTGCTTGTGGCAGTGAGCTTGTGCTTCGATGGATTATTTTCTTTCATTTTTCTACTAATTCACTCATAACATTCCTGCTTTGAGCTTTATTTTTATATTCGTCACTCTTTATCTTCCAAGAGCAGGAAACTCTTTGTACAGTTCAATAAACTCCCGCCAAAGATTATGCTGACTCAGGAGACCCGCTCATCATGACTGTAGGTACTCAACTGAGCGTGCGTGACTGTCAAGCAACAGCACAAACGATCTAGCATGCATGATGAACCTCTTGCATGAAGAGGGAAAATCAAACTCATTTAATCTTCATCAAGCATGCTGGATCTGCCTTCATACGCTCACATACACACCCAAATGGCATGATGATACATGATGCTGGGCAATCATATTGGATCGTCTATGGCCCGCTTAAGCCCAATTTGTATTGCCAATAGTCACTGAATAAATCATAAAATCTCTTGTATATTTAAACCAATAATTTTGAAAATCATGAAAATATATTGGGATGTCACTTAAATGTATATTCGAGGATTGTGCACGCTCACATTCTCGTTCAGACTAATATACACATGCTTTTTAATAAAAAAAAAAAATCCTAAAGACGAAACTCTGTCTCAGGTTTTGTGTGCAGACGGTCGGGTATATACTCGCCGATGCCTGCCAGGTCGAAGAGTTTTGCCGTGACAGCCATAGGTAACCATGTTGTTCAGTGGGAGCGAAAACCGACAATTATTGGTGAGTAACTGCGTTAGTATGGTGATTTTGAATATCCAAGGACTCTGTGTTTCGGTAAACCTTGAAAACTACTTTAACTGCACCTTTCTAAGTTCGGCAACTTCCAGTTTACGTGGGAAATGGGCTCCGTGTTTAGTACCAGCCCCTTAGGGATGAACGGTAAACATAAAACAGTGGCATTAAATACCTTAAGCAAGCTTGAAAGACATAAAAATAAACAGGCAGCACTAGTATTTGCAGTTTTACCTGTGTTTCTTTTATATTAGGCCTAATACGAATATTGTAACCCACTTGGACTTTTAGTCAAGGGTTCTTTGATTGAACATAAAATGAAAAAACTGTTTGCAGTTGTTAGTCACGGATCCTTTTGCAAAGACGTGTGATTCTTGTTCCTTGGATTATTTGGTTTGTATAGCAGAGTTTCATTTTAAGTGTCTTCAGTGTGTGTTTTGAACGTTTGTTATGTTCATTTCAGTTACAGTTTACGTTGCAAAGATAGTGGATTATAGAGAAACAAATCCACAGTTGTATATGGGTACAATATATCTAAAAGTAGATCTCAACAGAGAGCTTTGGGAATCTCTTCACTTCCCCTTTGAAAAGGGGTATCGAACAGTTTCTTGGAAGCTCTCTGTAGAGATTTACTTTGAAATATATTTGTACCCATATATAACTGTGGATTTGTTTCTTCATTTCAAGACTCGTGCTACTATGAATATTTTTAATGATGAATTATATCCTGTGATTATGGAGACAGTGAGAAACAGGGTTACCAGTTAGGGAAAGTACAAAACAAGTGAAATACATGGATTTTCTCTGATATCCCCGTGATAATTATGAAAGTTCTGAATTTTATGATAATTATAATGAAATTTTCAAAGTAACAACATGTATCTGGAAAGTGAGGACCTGATGATCTAGGTTATGTTTGGTGGGGTTAGGGAAGGGTCCTGGGATGGCAAAATCCCCCCTGTCCTAGGTTAGGCTGGGTTAGGTTGCAACCATATTTATTTTGATATACAGTGCCTTAGGTTAGGTTAGGTTAGGTTGGAGTAGGTTGCAACCATATTAATTTGATTTACAGTGCCTTAGTTTCGGTTAGGTTGAGTTAGGTTGTAACAATGTTATTCATTTTGATTTACAGTGCCTTGGGTTAGATAAGGTTGGTTTAGGTTGCAACCTCATTTATTTGAATTTACAGTGCCATAGCTTAATGTAGGTTGGGATAGGTCATGACCTTATTATATATATTAACCCCGATTGCCTTGGCTTAGGTTAGGTTGGTTGAGTCACAACCTTGTTAATTTGAATTTACAGTGCCCTAGCTCAGGTTGGGTTAGGTCACAACCTTATTATTTATTTTAAATTACAGTGCCTTAGCTTAGGTTGGCTTAGGTCACAACCTTATTTATTTTAATTTACAGTGCCTTAGGTTAGTTTAGGTTAGGTCGCAACCTTATTATTTATTTTGATTTACAGTGCCTTAGGTTATGTTAGGTTGGTAAGGTTGCAACCTTATTATTTATTCTAATTTACAGGGCCTTAGGTTAGATTGGGTTAGGTTGCAACCTTCTTATTTTGATTTACAGTGCCTTAGCGTAGGTTGGATTAGTTTATTTACAGTCCCTTAGGTTAGTTTAGGTTAGGTCGCAACCTTATTATTTATTTTAATTTACAGTGCTTTAGCTTAGGTTAGGTTGGTAAGGTTGCAACCTTATTATTTATTCTAATTTACAGTGCCTTAGGTTGGATTTGGTTAGGTCGCAACCTTACTTTAATTTACAGTGCCTTAGCCTTGGTTGGCTTAGGTCACAACCTTATTGTTTATTATAATTTGCAGTGCCTTAGGATTGGCTTAGGACTCCAACCTTGTGTTATTTTAATTTACAGTTCATAGGTTACGCTGTAGGTCCAACCTTATTTATTTTAATTTAGAGTCCCTTACCCTAAGTGGGGTTAGGTCACAACCTTATTATTTATTTTAATTTACAGTGCCTTAGCTTAAGTTTTGTAAGGTCACATCCTTATTATTTCTTTTAATTTACAGTGCCTTAGCTAGGCTGTTATTGGTCCATGGCGACTTGAGTCAGCCTAGTTTGGGTCATGTAGGTTAGGTATGGATGAACTGAGTTACAACGTGGAGTTAGGTATGGATAGACTGAGTTGCAACCCACTTTATTTGTGTTTTTAATTTACGTGCTATAGGCCCAGGTTATGGTGAGAAATTGGTCTATGCAACCCATATGTCAGGCAAGGACTTGGCATCCTAGTTAGGATAGGTGTGACTGGGTTTGGGCACAAATCTATTAATGGTAATAATTTACAGTGTTAAAGGTTAAGTTATGGTGGAGGGATGGCTCATGAGGGGTGAAATCACCCTGGCCAGGTAAGGACTTGGCATCCTAGGTTAGGTTAGGGTAGGTGTCATTGGGTTGGTTCACAACCCCATTATTGGTATTAATTTGCAGTGCTATTGGTTAGGTTATTGTGGAAGGGTGGCCCATGGGGGCTGAAGTTACCCTGGCCAGGTAAAGACCCGGCACCCTAGGGTTGTAACCCTACTATTGGAATTAATTTACAGTGTCATTTATTAGGTTAGGGTAGGTGTCACTGAGCTAGGGGCTTTATAAATGGCAATAATTTACACAGTGTTATATGTTAGGTTATGGTTGGGTGATGTCACCCCAGCCAGGTAAAAGAACTTGCATAAGTATTTCACTCATTTATGTTTACCTCCACCCAAAATAGTAGTTTCCACTGTGGTTACTACTATAATTGTAGGATATTAGAGGGTTCAGTTTCTTGTAAATTACTAACTTTATTCTGATTATCATTGGTAATTCATGCTGACATAACCTAGAAAAGTGGAGGACTGTTAGGGTAGTTTATTTAAAGTAATGGTTTATCTTATGACAAATATCAAAGATTTTGAAGCTAGTTTAGCCTCAGGAAAGATTGAGTATCAGACACACTGGTCTCTACTAATAATTGTGCTATTTCAAACTATTAATTGCCAAATTAACTGTAATGAAGTCAGTTTGACAATTAGCTTATGCTAGCCTAATTTGCATGGCAGCATGAAGTAGGACACTGCAAATGTATGGTCTTTGGCCAAGGTTGGATTTTTAAATAAGTGTTTTAAGGTAACATAAGCCAAACGCCAGTCCATTAACTCTGTAATAGTCACTGATTAAACAGCAGGTTGTAAAACCATTTTAGGTGTCGTATCATACATGGGCGGACTTGTCCTATGGTAGGGAGCTGTAACTTGGTCACCCCAAAAGTTATGCAGGCATTTCCTTGCATTGTCAGTCAATGTAGTCAAAATTCTCACTAGACTAATATTGAATAGTCATGGTAGGCCTAATGACCCATGTGCTGTAGATGAGAAATGAATAAGGTTGAGGAAATGTTGAAACTACAGGGGATTGAAATATTAAGTTATTTTATATGCACTGTAAGCATATATAATTCTGTGTTGCCTGTGAATGGACTTTGCAGCGTTATTGCATTGAAGTTAACAATAATTGAGTGCATTGTATAATATTTGCAGTGTTTTGTGCAATTGGTTAAGTAATCCTGACACTATTTGGGACAGATAGGGCATTGTACAGTCGAAATTAGTTGTCTGATGCCAGGTGGAGACCAAGTAACTACTGTAAATATCTCAATATAATCATGAAAACCTTTGTACTGACAAGCACCGTCTTGGTTTTCATTTCATTTATAAGTTCGGGCTATACCAGCTGCATTGCTAGGTCAGAACTGGGTCTGTGTGTTTGAGCACACAATTATTGCTAAGAGATAACGTATAAAACATATACACTAACTGACAATAGAATATTTAACCATCTTTATCTTTGAATAGATTGTAAGTAATTCGTGACAGTTTCCTCTCCAAATCATTCTCATCACAGAACTAGCCTAAATCCGAAGCAGCCTTGTTGCTAAGGGACAAGAAAGTAGTGTGTTCTGATGTGCTACTCTTGTATAGGTAATACTTGTCATCATGTAAGTCAGAGATGCCAATTTTCCCAAACGTGGGTTAACTGCTTTCAGTGTGTATCTTTTCTTGTGGCGATGTCCTTGAGACAACGCTTTCAAATTTGAGATGTAATACTGCATAGAAATTATAATTCTTATCTTGGAATTATCACGGTGTTCATCTGTTTATATTCTTGTGTATTTCCACTTAATTTACGGCATATGAGTTTTTTTTTACAAGTGGATTGTTTAATCTTGAAACACAAATGGTATTTTTTTATGTCAAAGACTTGGATTTTTCTTAGGAAGCTCAAAGAAAGTTGGTTTATTTTGCCTGGTTCAGTTTGAATAAGTGAAATGTTACTAAAACAAAAGGCTCATTAAGGACATTTAGTACCTCTTCAATTTGTTTAAATTTTTACCTTTACTGACAATGCATTTATTACCAAGATGGATACTCTTATTTCGGGTAGATTTCCTACCCCACATATTGGCGATATGCCACATGAAGGCCATCAGTGGCATTTGCCAGGATCTCATATGTCGTTATATTAGAAAACAGTAATGAGGACAGCCTGTCGCAAGCCTTGAGATTGATTACTGCTGATCACATTGGAAGAAGAGCATATGGCTTGCATCATTTTCAGTGCTGAATGACTTCATAGGTCCTAGCGCTTGGCCTTCAGCTTAAATATTATGTTGCAGTTCCAATTCCAATGACGAAAGGTCAAGTTTAACTTGGGGATGGGCATCCATTTAAAACTTAAGGTGCCCATTAGTAAGAGAAAAAAAAAAGACATAACATCAAGTCATGGCGAGTTGTACATAGCCAGTGGGGTTATCATACCATAGTTAACTTACCCAAGGCAGTTTCGATGGTAAAAATAAAGCAACGACTTCAACGGTAGGGATCAATGGAAGAAAAGGAGAGATTGTCAGTTGGAAGAAAAGTATTTTATCGCCCAGTTAGTGTATATTAATGGCCATTGGCCCGTGTTTGCCCCTGTAAGGAGGACTGTAGAATGTAAGCCTATAATTTCTTTTTTTTTCTCACGTTTCCGTAGGGGGCGTAATGCCGTCAGTGCACCTCACGTGGTGCACTGTAAGCATTACTGAAAGTTCTTTGCAGTCCCTTCGGTCCCAAGCCTTCCTAGGCACACTGTAAACTATACTGAAGGTTCTTGTTAGCATCCCTTCTTAGGCTCGAACTGTGCCGCCTTCAGTCTTTTACTTGCTCACTTTGTTCACTATGTTTTGGTTTATGTACAGCCCTCCACGAGGATAATTCCCCTCTGGTGGGCCCTAGTACATTTTCAAAATAAGGTGCTTCTTATATTTTGTAATTGTCTTGCAATGTTTTCTTGTCAGTATCATAGCTCCTGCAGAATAGGGGAGTCTTTAGTTCCTTTTTAAATTTGCATTCTTCTTGTATGCTCTTCACTTCCGGCGGTATTTTGTTGTATAGTCTTGGTGCGCAGTGTACATATGCTCTCTCGCCTGACTTACAATTTGTTCTAGGTTCAAATAACCTATATGCTTCACTTGCATGTCTAATTACAATATTCATTTTGGGTCTAAAGAAGCTTAAGCAATTTCTCAGATATGTTGGTTCATCATATTTTAGTGCTTTAAAGACTGTAAGTAGTATTTTATATTTTATTCTAGCTTTTACTGGGAGCCAATGTAGCTCAATTAGTGCTGGGGTTATTCTGTCACGGGAACGTAGTCCTTTTATTAGCCTGGTGGCTCTATTTTGTACTTCTTGCAATTTTCTTAATAGGTAGTTTTGTCTTCATTAAGTTTCAATTTCTTCGCCGACATCCATTTTTTGATATCTTTCATTATTGCATCAGTTTTACTAATGGCGTCTTCTACCATTTCGACAGGAAAATAGAGCCAAGTATCATCAGCATACAGTTAATACTTAACCTTGTGCTTATTTAGAATTCTAGATAGTTAAATTGTGTAAATGTAAAATAGCAGTGGACTGAAAGCTGCCTTGAGGCACTCCTTTTATTGAGCCTTTCTTTTCTGATTTCACATTTGATATAACCACTGTAACCTTCCTGTTTTCTAAGTAGCTTTTGTACCATTTGTGTAAATCATCTTCACTGCCTACTGCTTTCAGGTCTTCAAGCAGTAGACTGTGGTCAACTGTGTCAAATGCTGCACTTAGGTCAGTCATAACCAGGATGCCACATTTTCCAGTTGCTATAATTTTTACCATATCATTTATAATTGCACACAATGTAGTCTCTGTTGAGTGGTTTTTTCTGTACGCTGACTGACCATCAGGTATAATGTTGAGTTGTTTCAAGTGTTTCCACGTTTGTTTGTGAACTTCCATTTTCTATAAGTTTTGGTAAGTACGATAGGTTTGATATTGGTCTATAGAAGCCTAGATTTTCTTGATCACCTTTTCCTTTATAGGCCGGCTTTATACTGTAAAGACGTCAGACATCTCTTCCTTTTCCATTAATCACGATCATTGATCGCGTCTATCAACACAGCGAGAATCTCATGTATATATTTGCATGTAAGATTTCCTGTCCTTTTTCGCCAATATATATTTGCTCCAATGCTATGTACATTGTCTCTTATTATTGCTATTTGATTGCAGCTGATACCAAACACAAATTATACTCAAGCGTATGGGTCCACGACAATCGAGTCAGACCATGTCATTTCGTGCATGCGGCTGCTATGTAAATAAATTAGTCAGTACTCAGCTCTGTTTCTTTGACCTCACAATACAAGCAAGCTTTTCACTATTTTGGAGGGATGCCTGTGCTAGACTCATTTTGACAATATCAAAATATAGCTCCCGCAGCTGATCAAAGTTCAGAGGATGTGATAGTATGGTATAGATACATACTAGACCTAAAGGAGTTCCAGCATAGTGTTGGTCAAGTTAGGCATTCAGTCATATTGTTGTATCACCTGTTATGCTTAATGCTTAACTAAAGGAGACATGCTTTATTGTATTGTGTTTAGAACCAAAATATTGGGAATGGACTCCATCTCTGATTGGGCTAAACTTATCAGGTCTTCCCAGCTGAAAATGATTATGCTGTGACCCAGATTTTCTATATAGACTGTGGGTTTGTGGTACCGTAACCCATTGCACTAAGCTATCGGCAGTGTCTTGTAGTTTTTCTTTATTCCGGCAGGAGGTTAGGAGAGGATGATTATGATGAGAGCGGCCAAGATCATTGATTAAACATTTGGGGTTTAAAAAGGCTAATTCTCCTTTTCGCCCATCCAATTTGTTCTTGGTGCTAAGGGGGTCTGGGATTCAATTAAAAAAATTGGGACCAAACCCAACTTTGCTTTTATAGCAGGAAAGTACCATTTTATCTGAATGGAGTTAGTAATCAATCATTACCATCATTACCCATCAATCATTACCATCATTACCCACCATGTCTCTCAGTTTTAGAGAGACCTTTTTTTTGGCACAGGAGAAGGCTTTCTTGTAGTCAACCCATGCCATGCTTAGGTTGGTTCTTCTCTTACTATTCTTCTTTCAACCTTATCCCACTGTATAGCAGGGTTGGCCGCTCAAGTCAACTTTCTCCATCTATATCTATTTCTTGGATATGTTTTCCCTAGTCCCACCTCATCCATATCCCTCTTCACCACATCCATCCATCTGATCCGTTGACGCCCTCACTTCTCCTCCCCATCACTGGCACGCTCTTAGCTCTCTTGATTGATTCCACCTCCTCTCTTCTTATTACATGGCTATAGTATCTCAGATGAGCTTCTCTAGCCTTCTCCTTTACGTTACATATACCACACACTCTTCTTATATCTTGACCCTCCCTCCTTTCCGATATTCCAGCAATCCATCTCACCATCCTTATCTCGGTTCATTCCAACAGTCCCTCCTCTTTCCTCTTAAGTGCCCAAGTTTCTGCCCCATATAATAGTACAGGCCTGATAACTGTCGTATAAATTTTTATTTTGATCCTTAATAGCATTTTCTTGTCTAAAACAACTCCAGTGACTTCTCTCCATTTTTGCCATGCTTCGTTCACTCTCTGTCTCACTGCTTTCTCAGTACCTCCCTCCTCTGCTATTATTGATCCCAAGTAGTTAAACTCATCGTTCTGTTTTGGCACTGTACCATCTTCCACTTGAATGTTTACTTCTTCATGTCCTTCTTTACTACTAATCATTAGCTCTGTCTTCCCAGTGTTCTCTTTCAATCCTTTCTTTTTCTAGGGCTCCTTTCCATGCTAAAAACCTTTCTTGCAGTTCTTCTTCTGTGTCTGCATGACTAAATCGACATTTCTCACAGTTCTTTGTTGTTCCCTAATTCTGATGTCAAAGTGTCTATAACGATGAGGAACAAGAATGGTCTCAGAGCTGATCCCTGATGGAGGCCAACCTCCACAGGGAATGCCTCAGTCTCCATATTTTGTCAGCATACTGGTTCTTGCCCCCTCATACATCATCTTCACTAACCCTACCAACTTTTCTGGCACTCCTCTCTTTCTCAAACACCATTAAACTACTCTTCTTGGTACCCTGTCATATGCCTTTTCAAGATTCACAAAACACATGTAAACTTTCCTGTTTCCTTCTAAATATTTCTCTTTCCTTTCATAAACCCAAACCGCTGCTCATGTATATCTATCACTCTCAATCTTCTTTCTACTATTCTTTCTAGTATCTTGTATCTCTTACTATTCTTCATTACCATTTTGTCTATCAGAACTGGGCCGTATCTATCATTCTATAAATCAGCAAAATCCTCTTAAATCATTAAAACACTCTTAAAGTTGTGAAAAATTCTTAAGAAATTTGAAACCTCTTCACGCAACTATGAGTACTCATATCTCAGGCCAGAGATTTACGAGTGGTGGAGAGGTCTCCTAACTATGAGAGTTTCTCCCATGGCAGTAGTCTGGACTGTAACATGGCAGACGAACAAGAACACCGCATTCGCTGCCCGAGGAATTTTCGTTCAATACTGGATATATTCAATGTGTATGATGACAGTGACTTTAGAAAAAGATATAGAGTTGATCAAAATGGCCTCATGTACTGTATGTGACTGACTTGATCAGAGAGGCGATTGCCAACCGTACAGAGAGGAGTCATGCCGTAACACTAGAGATGAAACTGGCGCTTACTTTGGGGTATTTTTCAACAGGCAAAATGCAACTCTGCAATGGTGATGACTTTGGCCTCTCTCAGCCCACAATTAGCAGAATAATTACACAGACTGTTGATGCTCTACAGCTCCACGGATCAAGACTGTAAGTTCCCAACCAGAATTACAGCTTTAGTGAACCAGGTGCTGTACTCTTCATACTGTCCACAATATTTATCGCTTTCATTAAAGTAGAGAATTTTCTTTAAAGCATATTCATAGCCAGTGATGTATTCAGAACACTGGATATGTCAAATAATGAAAAAATGACAAATATATGAGGTGTTATTTTTTCTTATTCTTAATTCTACAATTAAACAAGTAAATGGTTCCTAGATAGGGCAAAATATACCTGCGCTGGGCACCTCCGCAATTGCGGAAGTCATTACTTCAGTCTGCAATCTCCCGGTGGAAGGGGAAAAGAAGGATGAAAGAATGGTGGGTGTTGATGGATGATTGGGGAGGGTGGGTAAAGGAGAAAAGTGGGAAGACAATAGGCATTAATTATTGGGTAAAGATGCTGCCAATTGACTTATTAAGAAGGCCTCCAGTTCAAATGCTTTTCTTTTTGCATCAGCTGCAGCTCTTTCAGCTTCAGCTGCAGCTATTTTGGCTTCCCAGAAAAGTGTCTTCAAGCAAAGGAAACAGAAGACGCTTTGCAGGTAGAGCATGGCTACTTTCAGCAGACATGCTTGCATGTGCTGTGGATGCTGAAGGACTCTGACCAACAACGAATGATGATGCTGGGACTGAGCTGGATGTCTTGAAAGTGTTGACGGTGTTGACGTGGGTATTAATACCGTCGAGATATCGCAACTTCAAAGGTGACACCGACTGCATCAGACATCCTCACTTGCTTCTTCCCTTGTTCCTGTTCATCCTGAAATATAAGGGTCTAGGCGGTTTGTCTAAAACAATTGGTCTAAATACAATTTGTCTAAAATCCAATTTGTCTAGACAATTCGTCTAAAACAATTTGTCTAAAGTACAATTTGTCTAATAACAAAATGTCTAAAATACAATTTGTCTAAATTAATAAAAAAAAAAATCAAATAAATCAAAACAAAAATTGAAAAAGGTGAATAAAAAAAATATTTCTGAATTTCTATTTCTTTACGGGTAAGGTTTTATATTTTTTGCTCATAAATTATATTTTCTTCCCTTATTGGGAGTTAGAGATCGAAAGTTAGATTTAGGTTTTTCTTTTCCTAGTCTTGTACGCTTTTCCAACGTTTTCAAATAGGTAACGATAGGGAAAACAAATATAGCTAATATAAACAACAACTTCGAAATCATCAACTCCACACCTAAAGAGTGGCAATTAGGAGTTTTTTTTGAGATCATTATTTCTAGAAAGAACTTAGAATAACTTCTTTCTTGTTTATTTTTTTCAAAAGATATTATTTACAATTTTATATTTTTTTAATAATAATAATAATGGGGAATGTAGTTCAAAGTGTGAACGAGGTGAAAGAAATTGTAGTAAATAAAATACAATAAAGTAATATATTTATTAAATGCAGAATTAAATGTAGAATTACATAAAGGAAGAAATTAAAAGAAAAAGACAGGTAACAGCCTAAAATTAATAAAATACATTCATATAGAACATTAAAATGTAGATTTAATACATAAAAATTAATAGGTTTTATTAAAAGATAACTTCTGAATGACTACTTTATAGTTAAAAGAAAGATTGTAGCAATACCGTAGGTAATCAATAATATTATGTTGATCAAAAGTTTGAACAAGACTATTTAGACGTTTTGCTGAATCTCGATAGCGCTTCCTTGGGGGTTCTGGCTCTATCCCTGCAACATATTGCTCAATTCGTACCTCATTTAAACTTTGTTCTTTTTTTAAACAGTTGATGAACTTCCATATATTGGGGTGATGTGCACCTACTTCGATTTTCGAATCCACGATGCCATGCTTCGACGGCGTATTGTTGTTTAGAAAGATTCGTAAGCACTCTAGGGCTACATATTCCACGCTAATGTGGAAAAAGAGGTGGACGTCGAGCGTACCGTCTATTAGGCCTCCCAATCCAGAAGTGTCTTCGAAATAATCGATGACCTCTTGCAGTGCTTCATGGGAAGATGTTATCATCCACGCACCAATGAATTCCAAGCGCGTCTATTACGCTAGCTACGGGTACGAATGCCAATGGTAGCATCCTCATCTGTAGAGCAAAACTGGTTTCTGTTTCATATTTTCGTCTTAGATGTTGCTTTGTATTGCACGGAAAATACATTGGCTAAAGTGGAAAAAACAACCATTTTGTTCTGTATTTGGAAATTCCTTCAGACACGCTTTCATCATAGCTTTCTCAAAATCGATCGTTATTGATAGTGGTGCGCACAAAGGTTCAAGCTTCTTTAACTGCTGTAAAAAAGCTATATAAGTTTCTTCTGTTTTGTCTGGCAGTAATGCAAAAAGAAGTGGCAACGAAACTTCCTGTTTTAGTCCATGAAATGTATATAGCTGATGAAATACCAAAGGTACTGTTTTAAATGTTCCGTCAACACCAGTGACTACTTTGTGATAAACACTCCATAAATTCCGTTTGGTTGCAAATGTGACTATACGTTTTCAACCGGTCCCGAGTCTTACATTAAACTGATCACCTTTAAAAGTAATGGTTAGATCGGGTGGAAAAACGATTTCACTGCATGTTGATGGTAAGGCTGGTCCAGCGAGGGTTTGCTGTCTTACAGATCTTATAGTTCTCTTCATACTTTGCACCTTAGGAAGTTTTGGAGCAACAGCTTGATCGCAATCTTCGAGCACATTAGATAAAACTGATCTGGGTGCGTCTTGTATCTTAGCCTGATGACGTATTTTTGTCTTAATATCCTTTGCTGCACTTTCGTACATCTAATACATGGTTGTGATTTGTAGATGATTTTACCGATGTGATCATTTGCCGTAATTATACGAAGCGCGCAGCATTTTGTTATCGGATATTTATCATGCTTCCAATATACTCGGTCGTCATTTCACCATTTTTGTAAAATGTAAATCCATTATCTGCAATTTCTTTGACCTTTTTTTCCGATTCGACGAATTCAAAAGAGCATTTGGGGTATAACTATATCCAGTTTGAATATTACCACAATAAAGAAAGTGCTTTGTTTATGTAAAATGAAGAAAGATTTTTCCATATTTGTTTTTAAGAGAACCTTGATTAAAATTACAGTAAACGACTAATTTTAGTTGTTTATTTGTAGCTGAAGGCAGCAATTTAAATTACAGTAAACGACTAATTTTGAAAGTAAACGGCCATGGTTTAGAAGTTAAACAATAAGAAAAGATGGACTGATTGACTGATTTGTATAAATTCAGAAAGTTTGTTTCTATTTCAAAACAATCATTGTAGTTCTGTAAATAACTTTTTTTATTCACCTTTTTCATTTTTTGTTTTGATTTATTTATTATTTTTTTATTATTAATTTAGACAAATTGTATTTTAGGTATTGTTTTTAAATAAATCTCTTTAGACAAATTGTTTTTAAGCAAATCTTTAGACAAATTGTTTTTGAACAAATTTCGTTAGACAAATTGTTTAAAATAAACTCATGGATCCCAAATATAAGACAGCATCTGATATTGTTGTTTCCCTTTTCCTTTGTTTGCATGCTAAAAAACAAATACTGGTGACTGTATTGTCTGAAAGTCAAATAACACCATTTTCCTCTAATATCCAAGCATTTTCCACAAAAATAACATCAAAATAATTCAACTCTCACCAAAATTATGACTGGAAAGAAACTGTATTTTTCAAAACTTGTTTATCATTGCAATCAGAAGCTGAGAAGAATCCATGTGACCTCCCAGTCCAGAAAGGGCTACATTTTGCACTCCTAAGAATTGATTCGTATTACTGCAACCTCTGATAGGGCTTGGGGGGATAGGGGTGGGTGGACCACCACCTGTAATAACAGTAGTGTTAGCAACAAAAATTTCATAAAAATAATACAGTAATAATCTTAATGCTAAATGCTTAAACAATATGAGTATAATTTGAGCTTAGGTCTGAGTCTAAAGTTCTTAATTTTACTGCTCATAATAGATCATTCATATTGTACACTACCTGGTAATGTGTGATAGGCTAGTGCACAAAACCACTAAATTTGTAATTGGCAGAGCTCTGAATTGTTTTTGCCAGTAAAAACCAGAAAATTCACCACAAAACACTTCATATTATGCTCCATTATTATCAATAAAATGATGGGGAAATCCTTTACAGCCACCTAACAAGGTTGGGGGACCACAGGTGGGAACCGGGGGTTTTGGGTGGGTGAAGAGGAAAACTTACAAAAATAGTACTTATAATAATGTTAAATATGTAGGATTTGAAAGATGACGGCCAAAAATTGATGTGAGTTATGATAAAAAAAAAAAAAAAATTCATGCATCAATGGAATCGACAGGACATTTGCTATCGACGTAAGTTTCTATTTTTTCCAATGTCAACCATGAAGCTATTACCTACAATTATAAGTAAATTTTGTGCACTAGCCTAACCAATAATGCTTACCTAACCTCAGCACAATGAAGTATCTATGCATTCTATACACTATCACATAATTCTGTGTCTACTTTTTAAGCTCACTGTTCTTCTATAGATTTACCAAAGGATTTTTAAGGTATATTTTTGGGGGAAAAAAGAAATAAAAAGGTGTGGAGTTATTCTCCAATAATGGTAATTTTCTAGTTTAAAGTCACTAATATGAAAGCTTTTAGGAAGAAATGTTGCTTATCTTGGCCTAAAATGTAAGAATCTCAAGGTGGAAGGCGTAAATAAAAAAAAAAAAAAAAAAAAGGGGCCTCGGGGGCGAGGCACAGCCCCTCAGCTAGGAAATAACCAATTCACTGACAAGTTAGAGAAGTGTTTTAGGTTATTATGGACACTAGCCTAACCTTAAACACCTACCTAACCTGTCACTAAATTGGTTATTTACTAGCTGGGGGAGCTGCGCCCTCCCAGCCTCCCCCCTTTTTATTTAAGAGTTCAACCTTGATATTCTTACATTTTGGGCCAAGATAAACAACATTTCTTTGTTAAAAGCTTCCTTATTATGCAATTCTAAAATAGAAATTACCTCGCGAATTACCAAGGTATGTAAGTTTGGTTGGAGTCTTGTATTATTTACATTTATCATGTAAAACCATTGGTCAAGGTTTACTTTTGAACAGCACAGCTGTAATGTGGGAATCATGGCCATCCAATTTTATCTAACTAACCTTGCTGTGAAGCAATGTCTAGATTCAGCATCAATTTTTTCTACCATGCCTAGTCTCACACATAGCAACTAGCCTAGAATTTAGTTATTAGTTGTATGGCTGATAATGGATAACAGAAGGGCTTCTTACCTGTTGCTGGCACAGATTTTCTGTGGTTGCACAGCTCTTCCCTTCCCTGTGCTTTGAGTGCCCACCATTTCTTTTCTACATCACACTTGGTACGGGGGACAGACTCGGGAAATGATGCATTCAGTTTGTTTGTGACATCTTCCGACATGTCTCGTCTCATCTTCGCTGTCACTTCCGAGCTGAATTTTTTCCTTTCTATTATATGCCTGTTTTCATCTATCAACTGCAGTAGACGAAGACAAGCGTCTTGCCTTCCTCTGCCTCATGGGTTTTGGAATACCCATTGGCACTGTGGAATCGATACCAGTCGGTATTGAATCCATTTCTAAGGATAATGGTGACGATGGTTTTGGTCTGTGTCGTTTGAAGAGTCCGAAAAATGAATACTTTTGATTTCAGCAAAAATATATAGATCACAAGGTTAATATCATAAGTAATAAATATCTTGGATTTTTTGGTATAATTGTTTTATTAAAATAATGGCTTAAATCGTATATTTATGGATTGTAGCAATGTATTTTCCGCTATTGTGCTTGGGATTTTCCTATAAAGTTTCTCATAAACATACTCTTCTTCACTAGCTACAAGATTCTCTCAGAGCGTTGATAAAACACTCTTAGAAATTCCTCTTAACTATAAGTGATTGAGTGACTTATAAGGGAATATTTATGAGATTTCATAAGACCTATGATAAATACCGCCCCTGTCTTTTGTGCCCCTACA
Source organism: Macrobrachium rosenbergii (assembly GCF_040412425.1). Classification (NCBI taxonomy): domain Eukaryota; kingdom Metazoa; phylum Arthropoda; class Malacostraca; order Decapoda; family Palaemonidae; genus Macrobrachium; species Macrobrachium rosenbergii. The sequence continues at coordinate 687,120 of NC_089763.1, read as the reverse complement.
CTGCCTTCTGCAGCCCTTCTGTTGGTGGGGGATAGTGTTTGTATCCTCTAGGTAGTTTTATAGCCTTTCACTGATGATACCTGTTAGTAACTTCCACATTGTTGGTAGGCCTGTAGTTACTTGCTATATTTTCGTTGTTCAGGTCTTTCCGTACTAAGGATGTTCTCCCTGTGTTCATCCATCTGGGTGCATGGTGGTTTGTGATACAATGCTGCAGTTTGCTATTCGGCTCCAGGAATTTCCTGGTGGTTGTCTTCCCCTGTAGTTGGTTGTGATCTTTTCTGGTTGGTCCCCGAGTTTGTTCTGTTGGTATCCATTCACCAGTCCGCTGGTGCCCAAGGGGAAGCTCAGAATTCAGTGAACTTGCTCACAAATGTCATTGTCTAATATATATATATATATATATTGGAGCAATGACAAATACTAAACTCAAGTTCACTAAGCCTGAAGCATAGTACCAGCAGACTGTGGAGATGAACTACCTATCGGACAATAAGAAAAGGCTGTACAACAACTAAGAGAAGACAGCCACCGAGAAGACCTGGAGCCAACTAACAAGCTGGCGACCAAACTGCAGATAGTGAACTGGCTATCACTGAAACAACTGAAAAGCTATAACAGCAACCTAATGAAGTACTAACAGGTATCATCAGTGAAAACTATCATGCCACAGAACAACCACCAACTGAGGCTGCGAAAAATGTGAGGCTTATTATCATGGAATGCTTGTAATGTATAAATATTCCTTATAAGTCACTCGGCTCACTTATGAATGAAGAATTTCTAGATGTTTATCAACGCTGCAATCTCGTAACTGCCTGAAAGGCTGTTATGAAAAACGAAAATCCCTTGTATGTTGCTACGATCCATGAATATACATTTAAGCCATTATTTAGTAATTATGCCAAGATCAATGTATTATTGCTTATGATATTAACTGTGATCTGTAATGTGTTGATCAAGTATTATTTCGGGTGTATTTTAACTTTTGCCGGTATCGGGCGCTCAACAAAGGCAAGACATGTTTTCCAGCTCCATCATAAGCTGCTATCATTCTGCGGTCTGTAGGTATTCCAAGCTGAGTGAAAGACGCTGTGTTAGTCTACTGCAGTTGATAGACAGGCATACTAATGAAAGGAAAAATTCAGCTCGGGTGTGACAGGCTGGACTGAACATGTCGAAGGTGTCTGGCTGGTCTGTCATTTCTGTCCCCATGCAGTGTGATAGCAAGGTAACATGCTTTGGGAAGGAATATGCTGGCCACGAAAAATCTGTGTGCTGCTGAAGCTGAAAACGCTCTGTTATCCATTATCAACCATACAACAACAACTGAAATTCTAGGCTGAATATGTGAACCCAGGCATATTGAAAAGAATGATGTTGGTCTGAATTTATTCTTTTAACAGATCAGTTGAATAAATTGGATGGCCATGACGCTTGTGCTTTGTCTTACATGACAAATGTAACAGCCTGAACCTAACCAAACTTACCTGCCTTATTCATGGTATTCTATTAGTGCATAATAGGCTTTGGCAAAGTGTTTATCTTATTGAAATGTGAGTGTCGAGACTGAACTCTTGAAATAAAGGGGGAGACAGGAGGCACAGCTCCCAACTGATGAAACCAGCAGTTTGGTGACGGGTTGAGCGAATACTGAGGTTGAGCTAGTGATGTTTGAGCACTTCTCCTAACTTGTCGATTATTGATTGTCCTGGCTGAAGAGTGTCACCCCATTTTTTTGCCTCCCTGCTGGTCAGGCAAAATAAGCAACTTTTCTTTTCATGTTCAACAGACTTTAAACAGAAAATTACCATTGACAATTGCTCCACACCTTTATTTTCCCCTTAGTATACTTATATCATTTGATAAATCTATAGAATAGTGCTGTGTGACTTTGCACCTCAGGGATGTATGAAACAGATACCAAAGGAAAGTTGAGGTTGAGTAAACATTATTGGTGAGCTGATGCTGGTTACTATGATTGACATTGAAGCGATAACAAATGTCCTGGTCCGATGATACGTAATTTTTTTATCATAACTCACATCGAGCCACAATGAAATCACTTTCAAATCTACATATTTAACATTATTATAAGTACTATTTTATCTTCCGCCCGCAAACTGCCTTACCATCTACATCATTTATTGATAATAATGAGCATAATATAATGTTTAATATTAGTCCTGCAGTTTTTACTGGCCAAGTAATTCGAAAGCTGCTAACTAATTAAGAGTGTTTTTGTGCACTAGCTATCACACACCGAGTAGTGTGGCATATGGTGATCTGTGTAACGTGAAGCAGAACTGGGACTAAGCTGAAATATCTTCATATTGTTTTAAACATTTGCTTGTAAGATGTACTGTTATTTTATGAAATTTTGTTGCTAACCTCTGATGTACAGTGTTAATGATGGCCCGTCGAATCAATTTTAGGAGTGCAAAAAAATGAACTGAAGTCTAAGATTTTGGGTGATGATAAACGAGATTTTTGGAAGTTTCTTTCAGTCAGTACAGTGGCGGAGGTGTCAGATATTTTGATGTTCGTGGAAAATAACGAATGAAATGTTATTGACTTTTCGAATGATCTGTGTTGTTTTAACGTAAAACTGAGAAACATATCGAATGCTTTGTCTTATATTTGAGATCCATTTGGTTACCTAAAGCACAATTGTCTGAAGCTACAATTTGTCTATCGAGCTGTCTGAACTAGATCTAAAACAATTTGTCTAAGCTTAATTTGTCACAATAACAAAATATAAAACACAGGCCTTGTCCTAAATTAATAATATGTCAAATAAATATCAAGCAAAATGAAAAGGCGAATAAAAATTGACTAATTTACAATGATGAGCACGTAGCTTTCACGAAGACTAGTAAATCGGTAATCAGTCCATCTTTTTCTTGATGTTTAGCAAACCGCCCATTATAATTGGTACTGTATTTCTCATACAAATAAACAACTAAAATTAGTCGTTTATTTTGCACTATAACAAAAACAAGCTATATCATTTACATAAACAAAGCACTTTCTTGTGTGGCGTGATATTCAAGCTGAATATAACTATACCCCAAAGTACTTTTGGCTTCGTCGAATCAGAAAAATAAATAATGTGAATAACTGAAATATTGAAAATGACCGGAAGTGTGATAAATATCGATAACAAATCTTGCGCTCACCGCATCGTAAATCATCTGCAAATCACAATATGTATTAAACTGCGACAAAATGCAACAAAATATTATATTAAAAATACGTCATCGTAGTTCTTTACAAGGCGCACCAAATCGGTACATCTGTCGGTACGATCAGGCTGTTGCTCCCAAGGCTCTGCCCAAGTATGTTTCTGTAGCAAGACGGAAATAACAATAACACCATCAACGATACGATATCGTTTTCACCTGATCTGGCACATTACTTGCAAAGGTGATCGAAGGACCGGTGGCAACGTATGGTCGCTATTTGCAACCACTTTGAAATTTGCAGTGTTTATCTATGTATGCTGACAAGCTATTAAACTGGCTGCCTTTAGTATTTCATCAGCTAACATACGCAGTTCTGCACAAGAAGTTTCCGTTGCCATATTTTGCATTGCTGCCGAACAAACTGAAAGAAACATAACGATTAGCGAACGTCTTTTGCCGCTATCGGCTGACGATCGATTTGAAAGCTATGATGGCGCAATTTCCCAATACGGGCAAATAGTTGTTTTCACTTGCTGTTGTTCCGTGCAATGTTAAAATAATGACTGGGTGGCCATGGCTTCGATTTTTTGCTCTACAGTGAAAGGATGCGCGACCAACGTTGCCCGTAGCTAACGTGGCGCCTGGGCTGCGCTGCGCGATGATACTGTCTTCCCCGTAACACAGGCGTCGATGTTTCAGCGCAGGAGGAGCGACGCAGCCTGCGCCATGTGGGGCTATGTGACCGCAGAGGTGGCGCGAATCGGCTGGCATCGTGAATTCAGGCTTTGAAAGCGGAAGTGCACATCACCCATATGGAAGTTCATCAGCTTTGTTTAAAGAACAGGTGCTAAGCCTTAATAATATGTTACGAGGCAAACCAGAACACAGCCTTATCAATTCAGCAAAACGTCTAAATGATCTTGTTCAAACACGATCAACATAATGATTACCACGTATTGACCCGCCCTACAACTTTTAACATAAAGCAGTCTGTCAGAAGTTATCTTTTATAAGGCAACATTGAGCAAATCTCATTTTAATGCTATATGAATGTGTTATTAATTTTAAACAGAGATACCTGTCTTTAAACATGCTCAATTTCTACATTTATTCTGCATTTAACTAAATATATTACTTTATTTTATTTACTACAATTTCTTTCACACTCGTTCTGCTGAGCTATTCGTATTGTATTATTAAGAAGAAATATGGAGTGTAAAATGTCCTCTTTGAAAAAATAAACAAGAAAGTATTCTAAGTTCTTTCTAGAAATAGTCAAAAAGAAACTGAATGCCAAGTGTGAGTTGATATGTTTCTGAAGTTGTTCCCCTGTGCTTTATATTTGTTTTCCTATCGTTACCTATTTAGCGTGGAAAAAACTGGGAAAGAAAACCTAAATCCCTAACGTCTCTAACTTTCAATAAGGAAGAAAATATAATTTATGAGCAAAATAAACACTTACCGTAAAAGAATTCAAGAAATATTTTTACCTTTTCAATTTTTGTTTTTGATTTATTTGATTTTTATTGAACTGGGCAGTATTTTAGGCTGTTGGAAGCAAGTGTTGAACAGTGGTCTAGACAAGTGATTTAGACAAAATTGTATTTTGGAGACCAGTGTTCAACTCTTCAGACGCTATATCCAGAGGGAAGAGCAGAGTGGTGCGAACTCGACGACGATGTCACGTCAGCTTGCAAATCTTTTTCAGAATCCGCAGTGCCGGTGCGCAGTGATTAGTGATCGGCCTCAGCGTTTGCGTAAGCAGTGCAGCGAGTAGCTACAAAGTGCTACGTTGCGACAATTTGCCTGAGAAGCCAAAATAACACGGCTGAAGCTGGCTTACAGCTATAAAAAGCATTTAACGGAGGCCTTCCTAATGGAGTCAATGCGAGCATCTTTAAATAATGTGCTATTGTCTTCCCCGCTTTTCTCTTTACCTTACCCACTTCCCCAGTCATCCATCAACACCCACTGTTTAACTGCTCGCTATCACCGGGTAGACTGAAATAACGCAATTTGCCCTGTCTAGGAACCATTTACTTGTTTGAATGTAGGGTAAATGAAAAAGCAACACCTCATATTTCCTTTCATTTTCGATATCGGTGTTGAAGATATTATCACTAATATAATTAATAACTTTTAAAAAATTTGCAATGGCGATCAAAATATTGTATTGACCATGAAAGAAAATACAACACTGATTCACTAAACTGTAATTTCTGATTTGAAGGCTCAAAGTCTTTGGTCATCCGTGAACTGTAAACATCAACGATGCTGTGTATTATTCTGCTAATTATAGTGAAGACAATGCGAAGTTGCGACACACTGTTGAAAAATACCTCAGAAAGCGCCGATTTCGCTCTCTAGTGTTACGGCATGACCTCTGCGGCGGCAATCGCCTCTGTCCAAGTCGGTCACAGTAATTTTGTCAGCTCTATATCTTTCTGGGGGTCACTGTCGTCATACACACAGTATCAGTGCCAGGCTGAAAGTCCTCGGGCAGCTGCGTGGTGCTGTTCGTCTGCCATGTTTGATCTGTGACCGCTATGAAACTCTAAGTGAACCAGAAAGTTCCTCTCCACCACTCATCGACTTGCAGATGTTACTCATGGCGCGTAAGCTGCTAAATGAAACTATAGTATTTTCACAACACTTTAGAGTGTTTTAATGTTGAAGTATGTAGAGACTGTGGCTTTGTCTGACCCAGCTCTGATGAACAAATATTAATGGCAGAATAGTAAGAAGACAGATAACAATTAGAAAATAGGTGACTGAAATGAACAGATATACATGGCAGCAGACTGAGTTTATGAGAAGTGCACAGTGGTATCTTCTTTTATAGTGAACAAGTCAAATATTTAGAAGAGAAAACGAGAGAAGATTTGCAGTATGTTTTAATGGTCTGAAAGACACATGTTTGAGGCTACCAGAAAACAATGTGGTGTTTGAGGAAGTGCTTATGACCGGGGTGGAGCGTGAGAAGCTGTATGCTGACAAGTATGGGGGAGACTGAACAACGGAGGTTGAAATACATCACTCTGGACGTTCGCCGCTCGTTAACAGACTGCTGACTACTGAGTAGGAACAACAAGAAGGCTGTGTCGTTGTTTGAACGCAGAAGAACACGAAAAGTTTTAGCATGAAGGCCCTGAAAGAAAGGATTGAAAGAGCACTGGGAAATGAAACTAATGATTAGTAGTAAAGAAAGGACATGGTACACATTCAGTGGAAGATGGCTACGTGCCAAAACGAACGACAGTTCTTTACTGGGATCAGCATGGCAGAAGGAAGTACTGAAAGCGTGGTGAAATGAGCAACATGTAGAAAATGAGAGAAAATGTCACTGATGTTCAAGATCAAAATAAATTTATACGACGATTGTCAGGCACTAATACTGTATGGGGCAGAAAACTGGGCACAAGAAGAAGGAGGAGGACTGTTGGAGATAATTTCAGTGAATGAATATCGAGAAGGAGAGTCGGAGCCTGAAAATTGTGTATATGTAGCGTAAAGAAGAAGGCTAGAAGAGCTCATCTGGCTACTATAACCATGTAATGAGGAAGGTGGAGGCTCAATCCAAGGAAGCAAGCATTCAGTGATGAGAAAGTGAAAGAAGCGTCAACAGACTCGAATAGATAGATGTAGTGAAGAAAGAATATAGATGAGTGAGATTGGAAAAACATGTCAAGAATTATGAATGGAAAGAAGTTGACAACAACAACCCTGCTTATACAGTGGATGAACACAAGGTTGAAATGACAAGAAGAAGGATGCCAACCTAAGCATGGCATGGAATTGACTTAAGCTTCTCTATGTAGGTCTCTAAACTGAAGATGATAATTGATGGGTAATGATGGCGTGATTACTAACTCCATTACTATAAAAACGAGTTTGGTCTATTAATTAATCCCGAACACTGCTGCAAACAAATTGGATGAACGCTGCTTTTAAACAAATGTTTAATCAGCTTGATCTTGCCGTTTATAAATGTCCCCTCGCTACTGCCGGAAATAAGCTTGAACACTGCCAGGCTAGCGGAGTGCGATAATTTTCTAGAAAATTCGTCACCTTTATAATCGGCTGAAAGGCGGTTGGCAACTGAAGATGAGTCGTCCCAACTGTTTTGATTTCTGGCACCTGATGCAATAAAGCATCTCCTGGTTAGCTTGGCATGGCGGTGATGGTGCGCAACTTGATAACGAACTCCTTTAGATACAGTAATATGTCTGCCGCTCACTATCATCCTCTGAACTTTGATCGGCTGCGAAGACCTGTTTTGATGTTGTCGGAAATGGTCTGCTGAGCATCCCACTCAAGTAATTGGCTTTTTGCTTGATGTGGTCAAGGCTGAAACTGGTACTGTTTAATTTATTTACATGGCAGCGATATGCGAAATAGTGTTGCAGTGACCTAAACAGTGATAACAATTTGTGTTTGGTATCAGTCAATCGAAATAACGTAAACCAGAAGACAATGTACGCTACATTGACCAAATACTATATTGGCGGCGTTTGGAAATTCTACGTAAATATATATACATGAAGATCTCGCTGTGTTCAATGGGTGCGATCGCGATAAATATGGAAGAAGGTGTCTGGCGTCTTTTACGGTAAGCTTCGACCTGAAGGTGATCAAATCTGAAACTCTATAGACAATATCATCGTACTACCAAACTTATGAAAAATGAGTTCCTGGCGATGAAAACGAAACAACCAACGTGCCTGATGATAGAATAGGCGTGCAGAAAAAACCGCGGCAGAAAGAAGACACGATGATGCGGTGGTAAAAGAAGTATAGCAACTGAAAATGTGACATCCCTGGTGACACGAATGCGGCATTTGACTTTGATTGACTTGTCTACTGGCGAAGACCTGGCTTTGGGCAATGACAGACTACACAAATATTACAACTTTAAGCAGAAAACAAGGAAGATTACAGTCAGTTTATATCAAATAATGAAATCGAAATAACAAAAGAATTGCTTTAAGGCTGTTAACATTTAATTATTTATCTGAAAATTACTAAATAACACGGGATAGTATTAACTGTATGCTGATGATAACAGCTCTGCAATCAATGTTAAGCGTTAATAAACTGTTCTTAATGGCGAATAATGAATGCGTGTAAAACTTGTGAAAATTGCAGAAATACAATAAACCGCAGGCTTTCGTTCCGTAACAAACAACAGCATAATTGACTACATTAACCAGTAAAACTAGAATAAGTATAAATACTTGCAGTCTTTAAAAAGCATAAATGCGATGAACAACATATCTGAAAGAGTAGCTCTTTGGTGAAATAGTGTTGCTGTTAGACATGCAGAAATTGTTTATATAATTCATTGAGCGTGGGAACAGATGTGAGTCGGCGACACACTCTTTCTGTGCTAAATACCGCCCGGAAAAAACGCCACAAGAAAATCTGAAGTTAAAAGGAACAAGGCTCCCCTATTCTGCGGGAGCTATATTACTGATGAAAAAGCTGTGCAAGATTATTTTGCATGAAGCGCATATTTGTGAAAATAATACTAAGAACCTGAAGTGTGAGAAAGCTGTACATAAAACAAACATGACAATTAGAAATGACACAGTAAGACTGGCAAGCAGTTCAAGGATGCTAATAGCACAGCTTCAGTATACGGTCAACCTGGGAGGCTTTGGTTGAAGAGTTTTGCAGGCTTTCGGTAACAGCACAGTGCACCGTGAAGATACGCGACATTACCTGCGAGAGCGTGAAAAAAATTATGAGCGTTCTACAGTCCTCTTACGAAGACAAGCATGACGACCAACCTGCAACTGGGCGATGCGTAACAGCCGGCCTCTCTCCTTTTCTTCCATTCTGCGTTGAAGTCGTTGCTATTTTACCATCGAAAACGCGCGGGTAAGTTAGCTTTATGGTATGATGTGCAGCTCGCCGCTGACTACTGCTCTTTGCTAATAAATGGATGCCCATCCCCAGTTAAACTTGACCTTTAAATCGTGAAGTGGCTGCAACATTGGCGAGCCAGCGCTTAGGATGTGGTCATTCAGCACTGTGATGCGAGCCATGCTCTTCTTCCAACAATGATCGGCGTGTGTCTCGGAAAGCTACTGTCCTATGCACACAATATGTGACATATGAGGATCACAACGCAGGCTCTTGCTGATGGCACTAAATATATGTGGTGACTCACCCGGCGGTGTGTTGAAATTAAACAGACTAAATCGCTTAATGACCTTGTTTGTGGCACATTTCATATTCAACTGAACCGAGCAATAAACCAGCTTTCTTGACTCTAATGACATAAAAAATGCCCATTTGTGTTTCAGGTAAAACTGTCCGCTAACTCTGCCGTAAATTAAGTGAATCACAAGGAGTAAAACGGGATGAACGCCGTGTTCAATTCCAGATAGAGAACGGCGCTTCTCTTGCTGTTGTCTCAGAAAAACGTCGACATCGCCTGGCGAAAGGCTACTATTACCTCAAGCAGCTTTGTAACGTTCTCTGACTACGATGACGAAACATTACCATACAAGTATTTCGAAACTTACCACTCGTCACCAACAACAAAGGCTGCTTTCAGATTTAGGCTATTGGAGGAAACGATAAATTGCTTACAATCTATTCAAGATAAAGATGGTTAAATATTCTGTGATAAGTTGTGTGCTGTGTTTATACGTTAATAACAACAACGTAATTGTGATGAAACGGATCTGTTACAGCAATGGTAGCGAACTTAACTCAAATAAATGAAAGCAGGAGCGATGTCGTACAAAGGTTTTCATGTTATATTGGATATTTTGACCAGTTACGGTCTCACGCAATCAATTTCGACTGTACAACTCTTATCTGTCTAGTGTCGGGATAGCAACCAATTGCATAAACACTCTGCAATACAATGCACTCAGTGTGATAACTTCAATGCATTCAACCTAAAATGTCACAGGCAACACAGGTATGTGGCTTGGTGCATGTAAAGCAAACCCCGGCTGTTCGGTCTGTATTTCAGCTCTCAACTATATTCATTTATCTGCAACACATGAATCGTGAGCTACTGTTGTGGTCTGGTGGTACGACTGCGATGACTGACAATGCGAGAAATGCATAACACGGTGACAATACAGCTCTGCCGCTGGAGTCGCCCATGATGCGACACCTAAACTATGGTTTTAACCTACTGTTTAATCGTGACTATTACAGGATTGTGGACTGACGTTAAACACTGTGCGTGACTAGCATAGCTAATTCGAAGCTGTTTTCATTACAGACAATTTTGGCAATTATCGTTTGAAAATAGCACAATTTATTAGTAGAACGTGTCTGACTGCTCAATGCTCACGGCTATTCAACAAGGCTGATATTGTCATAAGATAAACCATTACTTTAATGATAAACTACTGGCTCACCTCACTCTTCTTTACAGGTTACAACATGGTACTGTAATGATAATCGTCAAATTAAAATACGAAAACTGAGCCTGCAATATCACAATTATGAAACGACACGACTACTGGTGGAAAATGCATAAATGAAGGTAAACTAACATGCGAGACTTCTTGCAACACGAAATGACTCGCAACCGCCAACTAACATATAACACTGTAGTACTGCCAAACACTAGTTGCTACAACTCAACCTACCTAACATCGTGACACTGTAAATGTTCAATGTAGGAGTTTGGGAGTACTTGAACTTTACTGGCTTGTATGAACACTTCAGCAACCTAACCAATGGCACTGCAAAATTAATATGCAGTAATAGGGGTTGTGAACCTTGACTACCTAACCTAACCTGGGATGCGAAGTCCTTACCTGGCCAAGGGTGATTTCACCCCTCATTGAGCCATCCTCACCATAGCAACAACACTGTAGGTGTACCGTGCCAGATTTGTGCCCCCAGAGCGGTCACCTATCTAACTGAGATGCCAAGTCTGCCTGACATATGGTTTATGTTTCACCCCACTCTCTACTCCAACAAACTTGTAATATGATGGTATCAAGTAAATAAGGGTTAGCTCAGTGCTCGTTGTAACTTTCCAGTTCATGCTGCTACCTTGACAAACTAGGTAATCACTGTAACAACCTTCTTTGTAAACTTTTTAAACAAAAGAAATAATAAGTGTGTTCACGTTAAACAACTAAACTTTACTGCTCAATCAAACAAATAATGAGTTGTGACCTAACCCCAGAGTAAATAAATAATAGGTTGAGACCTAAACAGCATGACCTATCAGTTCAATAATTAAGAAATAATAGGTGGAGTCCTAAGCTAAGTTAGCACTACAAATATGTAGTAATGGGTTGTGACTAAGCAGCAAACAAACACCTTAAAAAAAAACCAGGTTGCAGCTAATAAATAACTAAACTTGCTGTAGTAGAATAAACAACTTTCCTAAGCCCAGCATAATAAGTAAAATAGTAATAGTTGCGACTAATAAACTAACCTGAGACTGTAAATAAGCAATCAACTAAACTAGACACTGTGAAATGCAAGCTTAGAAGGTAAACTAACGATAACCTAGGCCTGCAAGTAGAAATAGGAGTTGCAACATACAACCTAACACTATGCATGCAAAATAAATAATGAGTTATGACAACAACACCTGAGCACTAGCAAGCAAAATAAATAGGTGGCGACTGTAACTAGCTAAAACACTATTTAAAATAAATAATGGTGTGACCTAACAAACAGAGGCTACTAGTCAAATTAACTAGACAGCTATAAGCTAAGGCACTGGACCAATCCTCCCCTCCTCAATAAAGGTCATGATTTATCCCAACCGATGGCTGTGGCACTGTAAATTCAATAAATGAGGTTACCTTCCTTAACATATCTAACTTAGGCTGTGCATCAAATAGATAACATTATTACAGCTAACTCAACAACAAACAGGCACTATATCAAATTAATATGGTGCAACGATAAATATGAATTATTCTTAGCTAACCTAGGACAGGAGTTTTGCCATCCCAGGACCTTCTAACCCCACCAAAACTAACCTAGATCATCAGGTCCTCACTTTTCCAGATACGTATTTGTTGCTGAGAATTCATTTATAGCCTAGTATCATAAAAAAAATTCAGAACTTTCATAATTATCACGGGGATATCGAGAAAATCCATGTATTTCCACTTGTTTGTACTTTCCTAACTGGTATCTGTTCTCACTGTCTCCATAATCACAGGATATAATTCATCATTAAAAATATTCATAGTAGCACGAGTCTTGAAATGAAGAAACAAATCCACAGTTATATATGGGTACAAATATATTTCAAAGTAAATCTCTACAGAGAGCCGGAATCTGTTCGATTCCCCTTTTCAAGGGTAGAAGATTCTAAGCTCTCTGTTGAGATCTACTTTTAGATATATTATGCCCATATAACACTGTGGTTGTTTTCTCTATAATCCCTTATCTTTGCAATAAGCAACTGAAGTGAACATAACAAACGTTGCTTTGAACACTTAAATGAACTCTTATACAAACCAAATAATCCAAAGACTAAAATACGTCTTTGCAAAAGGATCCGTGACTAACAACTGCAAACAGTTTTCATTTGTATTCAATCAAAACCCATGACTAAAAGTCCAAGTGGGTTACAATATTCGTATTAGGCCTAATATAAAGAAACACAGGTAAAACTGCAAATACTAGTGCTGCCTGTTTATTTTTTGTCTTTTGTTTATACTTTTGGTATTCACCTTCATTATTTTATGTTTTGCGTTCATCTCTAAGGGCTGGTATTACACACGGCGCACATTTTGCACATAAACTGGAAGTTGCCGAACTTAGAAGGGTGCGGTAGTAGTTTAAAGGTTTACCAGTACAGAGTCCTTGGATATTCAAAATCCATACGCAGTTACTCACCAATAATTGTCGGTTTTCGCTCCTAATTGAACAACATGGAAGTCAGTACCTATGGCTGTCACGGCAAAACTCTTCGACCTGGCAAGTAGGCATCGGCGAGTATATACCCGACCCGTCTGCACACAAACCTGAGACAGAGTTGCCCTTTAGGGATTTTTTTTTATTAAAAAGCATGTGTGTATATTAGTCTGAACGAGAATGTGAGCGTGCAATAACTCGAATATACATTTAAGTGACATCCCAATATATTTTCATGATTTTCAAAATTATTGGTTTAAATATACAAGAGATTTTATGATTTATTCAGTGACTATTGGCAATACAAATTGGACTTAAGCGGGCCATAGACGATCCAGTATGATTGCCCAGCATCATGTATCATCATGCATTTGGGTGTGTGCTTGAGCGTATGGTAGATCCAGCATGCTTGATGAAGATTAAATGAGTTTGATTTTCCCTCTTCATGCAGAGTTCATCATACATGCTAGATCGTTTGTGCTGTTGCTTGACAGTCACCGCTCAGTTAATTACCTACAGTCATGATGAGCCGGATCTCGAAGTCACATGAATTTTGGCAGGAGTTTGCAGACTGTACACAAAGTTTCCTGCTCTTTGGAAGATAAAGTGACAGATATAAAAATAAAGCTCTAAAAGCAGGAATGTTATGAGGAATTAGTAGAAAAAATGAAAAAACAATCCATCAGCTACCAAGCTCCTGCCACAAGCAGGGCTACTGCAACTTTGTGGGGGCCTTGGGCAAGATGCTGTTAGGGGCCTAGATAGATTGGCAGGTAGGTACTTCATATATCCCGAGGGTTTGTCAAACTGTGATGAAGCGATTCCTGGTCCTTTAGATGGTCCATTAGATGCGGAAGTATTACACTTCACATTTATTTTGTTTCACATCTGTTAAAGTGCAAAGATAATAAAAAAACCCACACTTAAAATAATGCTTGAAATTAACATCACAGTCACACACTTACCAGAAAAACAACTAATAATTCATATTATTCACAGTAACAATGTATTGTCCTCAAAATGTCTGCTTCCTGGCTTTTTTCTTCGCAAAGTTATCAATGATGTCCTCATATGACACCTCACATAGTTGATGCTAATTATTGCAAGACCAGTGAGTCGATCCTGTCCCATGGAAAACCTTAGATTGGTCTTGATGAGCTTCAGCTTTTAGAAGCTCCTCTCTGCTGAGGTCTTTTTCTTGAATGGCAAGTCCATATTTTCATCTAACTTGGTTAGGTATGATGATGAAATATTAGTGCGCTGGAAGCCAAGACAGGTATCTAAGTGACTGGCCTTATAGCCTGCTTATAATTAGCAACTGTTGTGCAGCAGCAAAGTCCCAATATCTCCACAGTCTTGGTGGAGAGAGATTCATTTCTGTTCTCTTGTGCCAGGACCCATCAAATGAGACATCCATATGTAATAAGTCTCTCCTAGGTGCAATGCCATGTTTATCAATATAATACTTGAAAAGTTCTATGGTATTCATAAGTAAACTTCTCACTTTTGCTACAGCCAATTCAGTAATGTATTAAAAGACAAATCTTCCATGAGTTTTATTACTAATTTTCCCCAAACTCAAGCACCCAATCAGTTTTGAAAACCCATTGTGGCCTAACCCCAACAACATTGTTACATAAACAACCATAGAAGTTAATGGTAAAAAGCTTGATTTACACATATTTATAATAATTTCACCCTCTGCACATAACAAAATGAAAGTCTAGTAATCTATCTATATATGTTTTCTCGTCAATATCAAATTTTCACGACAATATGGACCAGGCCATTTTCTAAACACCCCTTTAATACAATCACTTTTCATAATGGTACTTCACTGGTTTGCGTCAACGAAAAAACCACTGGGCCGATTTACGTTCTAAGAAGAACGTTTTTATACATATGAACTTTCACAAGTTTTCTTTTTCAGTTTCAAGTGTTTGCGTGAATGCTTCACCCGCTAAATGTGCATCCTTTCTGTTGTTTCACTTGTTTCCCTGGCCTAGGCATCTTGGAACAACTGTATAGCGAATCGAACTAAGTAATATTTCCTGGAAAAACGAAGGAATATAATAAAATCCTTGAATTCAGTCATTCACGGTACCTCAAGACAACATGTAAAGAAACTCATGGTCATGGAGACAGTGATATGAAACGACGTGCGATACAAAGTAGTTGCTTAGCAACTATCCGTCTTTGGTATGAAATGACTCGAGGACAAATGTTTATCTATCCGAGAAACGTAAACATCGCAAGAAACCACGAAAAAATTAGAAAATCCGAAAGTAATAGAGAAATTGCGATCTATAATGTTTTGACAGAAGTCAAGGACGACCACGTGACATTTAATAGAGGTGGTATTTTAAACGCTGACGTGCGCAAACAGCGCTAAAACCCTGAAACTGGGAAAGTACAATGTCTATAGTATATGGGTTGCTTATCTGAATTTCGGTTTGACGACCATTTTACCTAATGATGGGTCTTACTAATTATACAGCACAGAAATCTGTACTGTCAACAATTGCAATTAATTACACAATTGCTAATAAATGAAAATTGTCATAGGTATACATATAAGGTGCACATGATAAAATCTTTTAAATTTTCAAATTTTAAATTTGAAAATAAAAATTTTCAAAGGGAATCGGGGGTCCCCGAGTGGCTTGGGAAATGCAAATTTTCCAGCTACCCAGGCCCCGGTAACAGGGGCCCCAGGCAATCAACCTGAATCGCCTATGGCTAGAAGCAGCACTGGCCACAAGAAAAGACTAATTCGTTCCGTACTTGCTGACCAGCGAAATTAAAGAGTTCATAATAGTAAAGAAAAGTCTGGAGCAGGCACAGACATTATATATGTACCAGTCTGCGGTGTTTGAGGACCTCCATTTCCTACGAGATCAGGAAGTACAAGAGGAGGCATTTCTACTTTGAATGGCGAGAGAATGAAAATGCATCTGTAAGTATTAAGGTTTATTTATTCCTTAGCCTGTTAGTAATCCTTCTTTTACTATTTTATTACATGTTTCAATATACTACATTCAGTACTTGTCATATTACTCTGTCGTATCTTATATCTACCATAAGTCTTGCTTGTCATTAAAGGCCTAGGTTCATTTCATTATAGTTCTGGTGGCTATTTTGCCTATCTATGTCCGCGACACCGTCTCCGCAGGATGATGCTGGTCGACACAGGGTCTTTAAATCGATCTTTCCCGGCATCTAGAGAGACCGCAACCAGAAACCAGACCGCCGCCTTCCTGACGGCTGCCAACGGATCCCCATCCTCTCTACGGCACCAGGCCCCGTCGATCTCCATCCTTGCCAGAATTACTCCTGGGACTTCATCGTCCGGACGAGAACCCACCCTTGGGCCGACTTCTGGCGACTTCCGGTCGGCGTACGTGGGGCGTGCCTCCTCGATACCGACTCCTGCCGGTCTCTCCCATTAACAGCGGGACCCAAAACCACCACCAGCGCCGCCGCCCCACCAGTATGCACACCTGCTGTCAGAGTTTTTGATGTAAGTCCGAACTCACAAGTCCCGGGACCCCAGCCAAGCATGGCATATACCACCATATAACAACTAAAGGCCCCCGACACATGCGAAGTTCCGAAGGCTTCCACAGCGCCTTCAGGAGGCGAAGACAGCAGAGCCCGACCACCACTCCTCACTCCAACATGCAGGACCTCGGCCTCCTTTTCACGGCCAAAATATTCACTAAATTGGACCTTCTTAAATCTTATTCCAGGTACCTGTTGCCAGAGGACACATACAAAGACAGCCATCGCCGCCCTTGGTCCTGTGTTCGCTCTCTCCACCTTGGGCTGAGAACGAGGCCACCTTCCAGTGGCTCATGGACAGCATCCTGGGGACCTAAAGTTCTGCATCTGCTACGTCGACGACATTCTCATGTTTTCCAGGTCTCACAGCGAACACCAGAGGCACATCAGGGCAGTCCTCCAGCGCCTCCAAAGAAAACGGCCTCGTCGATCGCTTTCTGACAAGTGTACCTTCCATGTCCAGAAAGCAGAATTTGGGTCCGCGTGTCTCCGACAGGCGTCCGCCCTGGACCCCATCGAAAGTGGCAGCCGTGGGTTCGACACCCCACGTCCATCAAGGCCGTCCAGGAGTTCCTTGGGATGGTGAAAACTTCTACAGGCGGTTCATCCTGGGATCGCGACACCACGGCCCCTGACGGAAGTCTAAAGGCCAACGAAGTCGATAGCGGGGGACCCAGCCAGCAGCAGGCCTTTCCTGGCGAAGGCCGCCCCACCAAGGCAACCGCTTTACACACCAGGATCCAAAGGCCCCTCCAGCTGACGACGAGACGCCCATAGTAACGCGCCTGCGGTGCTGTTCTGGAACTGATCATCAACGGCGCCCCAGCCCATCGCTTCTTCAGCAGAAGTTCAGTCCACAGAGACCGCCACAGCACCTTCGACAGGGGAACTCTGCACAATGTACGCGCCAGTTCGGGCACTTCAAGTTCCTCCTGGAGGGACACCCTTCACAATCTTCACGACATCAGCCACTGGTTCACGCCTTCACGAAGCAGGGGACGCATGGTCTTCAGACAGCAGCGCCCACCTCAGCCATAGTCGAGGTACCTGTTCAAATCAGGTACCTCCCGGCAAGAAAACCCGTAGCATCACGTCCCTCAACTTCATGATTCTGTTGTGACCTGCAACATTCGCTACGATCTTGCATCGGGCTATGATCACATCCCTTAAAGGTGTCATTCAGTACCCCATCCCTTCCTGCCATGAACCCCTAACTGATCGCCCACCTGCTGTTAACTAGGATTTAAAAAACCATCAGAAAACCAGATCCTTTAGGGAAACCACGGAAACCAGGCTGCGGTCAATAGTTCAACCGGCAGACGCCTTACTGTGCACTAATGCAAAGGTAGAA
Organism: Macrobrachium rosenbergii; assembly: GCF_040412425.1. Classification (NCBI taxonomy): domain Eukaryota; kingdom Metazoa; phylum Arthropoda; class Malacostraca; order Decapoda; family Palaemonidae; genus Macrobrachium; species Macrobrachium rosenbergii. The sequence goes on along the minus strand of NC_089763.1, from coordinate 669,159 downwards.
ATGGCAATCACAGGGGAGATCTAAAAGAATTCCATTCGAATATAATTTCCTATATGCTGGCCTCCGGCAGGAATACATTAGATCTAGTCAAGGCAACTCTCTTAATGTACTACCTGGATGGAATGACTAGATTAAAGATCTTTATACACCTTCACGAGAAATGTTTCTACTGTGGAGGCAAAATGGTAGCCCGAGGAAGGACACTTTGCACAGCTAATGAGGCAGGCGAGCGCAGTTCAAACTTGCACTTAGCACTGCAGACTGAATGAAGAGCAACAAGAGCTGATGCAACGTCTAGAAATTAGAATCTGTCGATTACCCTCGCGTTTGGAAAGACATGAAATTCCTAAATCCCAAAGCTAAAAAGCCTCATCAGAGAGCAGGAGATGCCATCGGTGATGAGGCTATCGCAAGAATGTGGGGCGATCGCTTCAGTACTATCTTTAATTGCATAAACAATCAAGACTCTCGAAGGGATGTAAATAAGCTCCTTACTGATAATATTCAGTTTCATTTCTCCGGTCGTGTTACGCCAGGTAACAGCAGCGATGCCATAAACAACCTGCCTAATAATAAATCGCCCGGCTGCGATGGTCTGCCTGCTGAAGCTTTCAAGTTCTGCCATCCGATAATTTAAATTTTGCTAGCTGCTCTATTCAATGCGTGTATATTTGCCAGTTTCTCCACAGACTCCATACTCTTAGTTCACTTAATACCATTAATAAAAAGAAGCTAAAGGATGCAGCTGACCTCGCCAATTATCGCCCGATTGCAATTACACCTAATTGCGTCGAAGATCACTTGATTTTCTTCCATTTAAGACTTCTATGTATTTGTACAACACTAACTGATAATCAGTTCGGCTTTAAAGCAAACCATCAACCGACACCACATCTACATCCTGAAAGTTTTTGCTGATTATTAAATCATCAGCTTGTTCCTGTATATTTTGTTAATTGTTTTGTAGATGTGAGAAATGTCATTGTCACAGTTAAACCACCCGAAGCTCATCCTGAATCTGCACAAACGAGCACACCTCTACCTGCTCTAATTGGCATTTTATGTTGTTGGTTCTTCACACAGCAATTCTGTGTCAAATGGGGTAACGTCTTGGCTCCAGGCACACAATGGGGCTCTTAGCCAAAAGGGCTAAATGGGGCATTCTCTCCATACCAGCGTTTGAGCAGATGCCCTGAATGTCAAACTGAACTCACTCCCAATCGGATGCACTATCAACGAAACAACAATAAACAACTTCTGTCAGCAGGGAAAGACGATATGGTTCTGATTTCCCCATCAGGAGAGGTCTCCTGCCGCCAATATGCAGAGGAATTTCATATCTTATACAAGTGGAAACTAAGATGCCCAGTGAAACGTCGCTGCTCCCTAGATAACTTGGGAGCATATTGCAGAACCACAAATTTTTCTCGAAATTATCGTCCGGAATTCATGCATGAATTTCCTCCCTATTTGGGCCACATTATCACGGGACTATCTAAAAGATACGGCAGACACAAAACAGAGGCGTCGTACCGCTATGTGCAACTGGCAACATGATTGCAGTTGGTTTGCCTCTGTCCTGGAGACACGACAACCGCTGCTCTTCCGCTCGTACTGCCACAGTATATATGGGTTTTCCTTTGGGACCAGACATCGAGACCACCATGAGACGTACCACTGTTGTTCACAGTGGACATTCTGAGACGGTTCACTAACACTCCTCGCTGTCACTCCGCCACACAGATGTTCATAGCCGCCATGGGCCTTCCTAATTTAAAAACACCTGACTGGGAAACAGCAACAGTCCGATCATACAAAGCATCCTAAGCAGTGAGGCAAGAAGAAAATCTTAATTGTGGGAAAGATGGAATAATGAGAGTCAAAGATGAAATGATTTCGGCAAGTTGTTTTTGCAATTATGAAGTGTCATCGCAGAATCGCCATTATTATTATTATTAGAATTATTATTATTATTATTATATTATTATTATTATTATTATTATTATTATTATTATTATTAAAAGGGGCTGTATTATGCGAATTTATCTTATATAGTATCTTTTCTATCTTCCTTATGATTCCTTTTAAAAGGGTTTCAGTAGACCGGATAATTATTATTATTATTATTATTATTATTATTATTATTATTATTATTATTATTATTATTATTATTATTGTAGAGCCCAGCCATTTTCAATATTCATATTTAGCCTTCTGGACCTGACTTCTGTAACCACCTAAGATCCCCAGCTGGAAATTAATCGTCTGCAGTCTGTATTTTTTTCTGTTGTTATCATTTTTAATGGCACCTTCATATCCCATATATATACAGATTATCATATATATATACGTCTTGTATATATATATATACAAAGTCATATATATATATTTCACCATTATTCTCCATATAATTACTCTCATGAGCAACCATTATTATGACTTCTATTTTTTTACTTCTTCAGCAAGTCTGTGGATAACTGCCAGATTATTATTTTTATCATGTTTATTTTATGTATTTGTACAATTATGTCATAAATTATTATCGTATGTTTATTTTATATGCAAGCATCAAGATTGGATATTATTATTATTATTATTATTATTATTATAATTTTATTGTTATTATTATTATTATTATTATTATTATTCAACAGGTGCTCAAGACTGTTAAATGAGTTAAAGGATAACAGACAAATTAAGCCTACTTTACGAATTCGTGATGTTGTTTCAGCATATACTTTTACAGTTGATTACAATGCTTCAAATTTTGAAACAGTAAACAAAGGAAAATTTTTATGGATTTTCAGACAAAATGAAGGCAATGTTCTCATTATCTCAGTGAATTTCCCTTTTTTCACCTGTACTGCATTATATAACCCTTTTATAGGACGTTTACCCAAAGAATCATATCAATAAACGATGTCATATATATAGCGCCCTGAAATTTATAGTAATAATAATCTAAATAACTAATTGTGGATGGATGTGTGTGTTTGGAACGTCATGTTCCAGCATAATCTGAAAGAATTGAACAATTTCAAACTTGGTAAACATATTATGACTTACTATCTGAAAGAAAACTGTGGGGGTAAGACATTCTGGCACCAAAAGACAATGCTGGGAAAATTGGGGTGACATGAAAATGATGCGAAAATGACAACAGAGGGTCTAATCCAAAGGTAAAGGTTGCTGAGAGTGAGTACTGACACTTTGATGCCATTTTAACGGGTTCCAAGTTCGGGCCTGGAAGGGGTATTTGACAGGGGTGGAAGGTTGATTACATGATAAAAAAAAAAAAAAAAAACTAGATATTGATGTCTAATCCAAGTTTTGAGATCACTGAGATTTTCTTAACCCTGGATGCCATTTTAGTCAAGTTCAGCCCAGATAGAAAAGGCTGGGGGTGGGTTGAGAAGGGTGAAAAATAAAATGTTTTATTTGCATTGTTCTTTATCCTCCTTTAAATAGTGACACTCAGATTTAAGTCCAAGTTCAGCCCTAGACAGGAAGGGCGGGGTTGATGAAATATAAAATGTGAAATATGCAATGTCAAACATACTGATAAAAAAAAAAATTAGCAACGGATCTTAACAGAGATGACATGATGAGAGAGATAGAGAGAGAGATAGAGAGAGAGAGAGAGAGAGAGAGAGAGAGTTCTTTGATTGTTATTCAGTTCCAGTTTGGTCATAATAATAATAATAATAATAATAATAATATATAATAATAATAATAATAATAATAATATATAATAAAAGTTTGAAAATCTTCAGGTTTTGATCAGGAAAATTTTTATAATTTCAGAACATTCAGTGAAAAAAAATTAAGATATTCGGCCACATTTACATTAGTTTACGCTTAAAAATAAAGAAAACGTATATGAATTTGAATGAAAGAAAACAAAATATTATGCGACATAATCTAATATTATGGCATACAGTATATTTGTCTTTATCAGTTGTTTCTTCAACGTTTAAAACTTATGATGGGATAAATGTGATTATTCTATTTATAACTGTAAGGCCATTGAATGTATACCAAACATAAATAAAATGAAAATTAAAAGCTTTTATTTTATGAATATGTAGCCTACTATTCCAGAAATTCTACATTGCATACAATTCATTTAAATATGAAAGAAATTTCTGCATCTGTAGACACAATATAGTTATTTCAATGTTTCCAAACATCTTCCAAACTTATAATTTGACTAAACCTATCTGCATTCCTCAAGTTTGCAGGGTTCTTTAATCCGGTCATAAAATGTCTGTTATCCCTCCCGAGATTGCCCAGAAGAAAGAGTGCCTTATTTAGGGACAAAAAAGTGTAATTTACAAATCTGCCATCACTGGAAAAGTCAATAATAACATTTTTTTTTTCCGTGTTGTATCATTTATTTTCATCAGTGAGTAACTGGTAGATATTTTATTCAGTATAAAAAGTTAAGGTGATTAGAAATTCATCCATCAAAATTATTTTGATCAAAGCAGTTTAACATTATCTTCAGCAATTAAGATTTCAATTCATTTTACGTCTAAAACCGGTTAGATACGCAGAACAAGTGTTGAAACTGTTTTACTGTTTGACCTAGTATGGAAAATGTGGCGATGTGTCTGCCATATCTATGTGATATCCAAACTTAGGTCAGGTTTTATGAATCAAATCTGGGTCCTTGGCAACGTCTAAAACGTACTACATGTTCGTGGTCATTTTGGTTTGATTATGATATTGATAACTGGCAAATATAGATAATTTGTAAGGTAGCAACATTAGGTGGTATTGACTGAAATGATCAAGGCTGTTGTTTACGGCTAAGTAACCTCTTCACCCACGGCGAATTTGATGGGCCTGATGTTAGGGCCTGGAATTATAATGAGTCCTTTTGAAAGATTCCAGTTCTTCTTTCTTTAATGATTCTCCTTCCATTTTAATTCCCTTGTCGATGGTCAAAATTCATGGGAAAGTAAAAGTCGTTTAAGTTGCCTGTACAAAAGGGAGATCACAAAATCCGCCATTGTCCATGAAACAAGGAATTGGAATCGGTCAAAAGGACTGGAGATAATCCGAGGCACCATTCTCAAACTAATGTTCGAGTGGTTCCACCCACCAAACTCGATATTATATGGAATTTTTATAATTATACAATAACATACATATGATATGCTTTATATATAAATATATATATATATATATATATGACATATATATGGTTATATATATATATATATATATTGTGTAAAAATATATATATATATGTCATTATATATAATATATATATTATATATATATTAGATATATATATGATATATATGGTTTATAAATATATATATATATATATATATATATATATATATATATATTTTAATAATATATTCATATTGTATATATATATATATATATATATATATATATATATATTTAAACATGTATATACTATATATATATATATATATATATATTTTATATATAAATATATATATATGACTTAGAAATTATACAAACTTTTACTTTTATCTATATTTTTTTAGAAAAGAGACATGCATCATGGATGATGTAGAATTCATAACTCGAACCTTTAACTCTGTTTAGCCCAAAGATTGGATCATACAGACTACAAAATGCAAGATCTTTTGGAAACAGCTATAATATAAACCATTATATGACCTGTCAAATAAAGTTCTGATGATTAGTAAAAACTATAGATTCGAATAACTAATTGTTGTAACATCTTATTTATAAATACTAGAATGTCATAAAGGAAAGATTTTCATATACAACAAATAAACTTCCATACATGAAACAAACCATGTGTCGGTTGTTAGAATGTTATTTTCCAAATGTCACCACGCTGATAATCCTATAGTTGAAAGGGATAAATTGTTATTATTATCATGGCTTAAAAAAAGAGCAGACATATAAATACATGACAGTGGTGAAAGGGAATGACCATATATATGTTAATATATAATAGTCTTATAATGGTTAAACTATATGGAATAAAATACAGGAACTGATAAAAAAGAAAACTTGCGTAGCTCCCCAGCCCTCAAAAGATAGCGCGCCCTGGAGAGTAGTTGCCATGTTGTGTTTTTACTTTTTGATGACAGTTTGGGTAGGATAAATTTTTGCTGACCGCACTCTTGGCTGACAGTGGGGGCACCAAAGCTGCTTCCCATAGAAAACAGTTATTGGGTTAACAAAAACCTGTTCAGTATTGTTAGATATATACTTGTGCCAGGTGACATGGTCACTGACATGTTAAAACATGTATACACTGCAGATAGCATAGAGTTGCTTTTTAATTAAAACCTGTTCAGACTTGTTACATATATACTTGTGCCAGGTTACATGGTTACTGACATGTTTAAACATGTATAAACTCTTCATAGCATAGAGTTGCTTTTTAATAAAAACCTGTTCAGACTTGTTAAGTATTTACTTGTGCCAGGTGACACAGTAACTGGCATGTTTAAACATATAAACTCTTTATAGCATAGATTTGCTATTTAACAAAAACATGTTCAGACTTGTTAGATATATACTTGTGTCAGGTGACATGTTGACTGACATGTTTAAACAAAGAATGACATGATTAACTCTTTAACCGTTTAGTTGCATATACGTTTAACTAGGTAAAACTGCCTGAGCCGTTTAGATATATACTTGTATAGGTGACATGGTTACTGACATGTTTAAACATGTATAAACTACTGTATATATACGATTGTTTTTAAAAAAACCTGTTCAGACTTGTTAGATATATACTCTATAATATGTGACTCTAAGACTGACATGTTTAAACATGACCACATCCAAGCAAAGTTGCTTTTTAATAAAAACCTGTCATAATTTTAGATGATTTCCATATCTAACTCAAATGGTTACTGAGTCATGTTTAAACATGCTATAAACTGGATAGCATGGGTTGGTTCGTTTTTAAAAATTTGTTCAGACTTTTAGACGCTTGGCTATGTGAAAGTCTATAATGTTTAAACATCCAACTTAGATAGCGGTAGTTGCTTTTTAATTTCTTCTCTGTTTTTTCTTTTTAGCTATATATGAAAAACGATAAGTAACTTTGTTACTGACATGTTTAAACATTATCCCAACTGTTTGACTATGGAAATTGCTTTTTATTTGACCTGTTTTATTATTTTAGATATATTCAGTGCCTGGTGAAAAACTTTGTTTATTTATTCTATGTTTAAACATTATTTACACATCAATAGCATTTATTTTTTAATAAAAACCTACTTCAGACTTGTTGATGTATATCTTGTGCTAGGTGTATTTGTTATTGACATGTTTAAACATATATACAATATGTATGCATAGAGTATGCTTTTAATAAAAACCTGTTTAGACTTATTAGATATATTCTATATATAGGTGACATGTACTGACATGTTTAAACATATATAAATTATGGATAGCATATATTTATTTATAAAAAAACCTGTTATATACTTGTTATATATATACTTGTGCCAGGTGACATGGTTATATACATGTTTAAACATATATACAGTTGGATATAAATATAGTTTTTTTTAATAAAATATATTCAGATATTATTAGATATATATCTTATATAGGTTATATGGTTACTGACATGTTTAAACATGTATAAATATGTATATATAGCATATATATAAACCTGTTCAGACTATAGATATATACTTGTGCCAGGTGACATGGTTACTGATGTTTAATATATATATATACCTTGGATATATAGATATTGCTTTATATAAAAACCTGTTCATTGTTAATATATATATACAGGTGACATGGTTACTGACATGTTTAAACATATATACAAACTTTATATTAATATATAGTATTTGTTTAAATAATAAACCCCTATATATACTTGTTATATATATATATAACCATATGCCATATATATTAAAACTTACTTATGACATGTTTATATATATACAATAAACATATATATATATATAGTTGCTTTTAATAAAAAACCTGTTCAGACTTGATTAGATATATACTTATGCCAGGTGTTTTGGTTACTATCACATGTTTAAACATGTATATCACTGTCATAGCATGGGAGTCTTTTTTAATAAAAAAGAATTGAACAAATATAAATGTTGACAGGTTACATTGTTACTGACAATTGCACCCAGATTATGAACAAAAATAACAAGTTATTTTTAATAAAAACATATTCAGATTGTTAGATTTAAAATTAAAGGTGACTTGGTTACTGACATGTTGGAAACAATTTTTTTACAATCTGGTTAGCGTCCAGAGTTTATTTTCAAATAAAAACTGTTCAGACTTGTTAGACAGAGCACACGGATTGGTTGGTCTCTCCTGAAGAGACATGTTAGACAGCAGTATACATGTATAGAAATAGAGTTCCTTATAAATGTAAAACCTTTTCACATGTTAAATGTTAACCACTATATTTGAACAGCCCAGCAGATAATTATGATGAAATCAACGTAGGCACAACAGTGGTATATGGCAGTTGACTTTCCAATGAACATGTCAATCACACTCACACAAAGTAGTAAATTTAACACTGGTATTGTTTAGCCTAAATTTTTTTAAAAGGTGCAGAGGAGATGGGATAAATGGATTTTTAGAACGGGATCCCTACTGAACTTTAAGGCACATTTAATTGTGTATATGGGGGCTTGGTTTTGAAGGACGTTGTATGTTTACATAACATGTGAAGATGGCTTTGTGGAGGAAGGATTTTTATTAAAGTTTCAAGGTTAGCAAATTGTTTAAGGATTTAGTAAAAGGGGAAGGATGGTTTTCTGTTTTCGATGTACAAACCTTGTCTGATAATTTCGCCACAAGACTTCGGCCATTCAGTACAGGTCAGTTTCAAGACGTGCGGAGGAAATGGTATTTTGTCATTTTTACTTCAAGAATGAAGGTGAGACTAGTTCTTCAGACTTTTTCAATATATAATTTCTTCTAGGTTTGACTTTCGTTAGTCCGACATCCCTGCAAATATGTGAAGAGAACAGCAAAGAGGGAAGTTGGAAAAGCACACTTAGAGTCAGGGCTTTAAGATTAAAATCCTACCTGGCCTTTTCCCCATACCTAAATATATGTATAATGACACGTGATGGTGGTGAAAGGCGCCTATTGTTTCCTGGGTCGAAAAATTTTAAAGGGGGAGAAAAGGAGGGGGCGGGGAGAGTTTGAAGGAAAGCATGAAACGCAAACTTTACTGGGGCTACTTTTTTGGCTTTATCTGGTATCAAATATTCTCACGGCTACAACCCACCATATTGGCATAACATTTTTTCGCTAACTAAGAGGAGAAATTTATCATTTTATGCTAACTAGACTTCACAGCTGACATATACTGAGGGAGGAACATAAATCCTTGACAATATATATATATATAAAACATTCGAATAACTAATTATCATTACTTATGAATAAATTTGAACGTCACAGATCAGACATGGTTAGATCTACATAGATTTGAACAAACATGAAACAATATACAAAGACCATAATCTAAATGAAAGTTACATTAAAAATTCTTGCACAAAGAGACAATGCTGAAAATTCATCTGACAGTGAAATGATTGAAAACGACAACAGAGGCTAACAAGGTAAAGGCAGGAAAATGAGGTCTGTATTTGATGATTGTGAATGGGTTGCCAGTAATTCCCGGGCCTAAGATTTCGTTTTTGACAACAGTGGCAGTTTCATTACATCAATAAAGGAAAATCTTTAAGACTAGATTATGAAATTTATCGGTATTACCATTTTATTAGTCAAATTATCTTTTAGTCCGTAGAGAGAGAGAGATAACTGTTTTCTTTGTATTGTTCTTTACCCTCCTTTGAACACTGGATGTCATATACAGTAATTCAAACCTAACAATTTTGGCATTGATAATTCATAACGTTCGAGAATTCTAACAACTATAAAAAGAACAATTAGCATGCGGATCAATGAACACACATGCATAACTGTTTTCCTTTCCTTCATGGATTTTATCTTTATATATATACATACATATATATATATATATATATATATATATATATATATATATATATATATATATATATATATATGTGTGTATGTGTGTGTGTATAGATATACACATATATATATATATATATATATATATATATATATATATATATATATATATATATATATATATATATATATATATATATATATATATATATATATATATATATATATATTAAAAATAATAAAATGTGTGTGTGTGTGTGTGTGTGTGTGTGTGTAGAATGAACAATTTATAGTACAAGAAACCTGTACACAATATGGGTGTCATTAGCTATGTTTAAACTTCCTGACTTATAATATGACTAAAGTTAATCTGCATTCCTCAATTAGTTCGGGGTGATTTAATCTGGTCATAAAATCATAATTATCCCTCCCCGGATTCCAGAAGAAAGAGGCTGTTCTGGGACAAGGCCGAGTTAATTTACAAATCTGCCATCACTGGAGAAGTCAATGTTTATATTTTTTTTATTTCGTGTTGTAGCATTTATTTTCATCAGTGAGTCAGCTGGTTTTTATATTGGCAACTCTATACTATCCATGTTTAGGTGATTATATATCATTAAACATGTCTTTTTTAATGTATGACTTCAGTTATTAAGATTTCAATTCATTTTACGTCTTCACGGTTAGATACGCAGAACAAGTGTCAAACCATTTACTGTTTCAGACCTAGTATGGAAAGGTGTGGCGACGTTTCTGCCATATCTACTCGATATCCAAACTTAGGTCAAGGTTTTATGAATCAAATCTGGGAAAAGTGGTAACGTCTAAAACGTACTACATGTTTTTGGTCATTTTGGTTTGACTATGATATTGATAACTGGAGAATATAGACATTTGTAAGGTAGCGATGTAGGTGGTATTGACTGAAATGATTGGCTGTTGTGTACGGCTCAAGTTACCTCCCACCCACGGCGAATTTGATGGGCTTGATGTTAGGGCCTGGAATTATAATGAGTCCTTTTGAAAGATTCCGGTTCCTTCTTTCTTTGATGATGGCAGTTTTGGAATTCCCTCGTCAACGGTCAAAATTCAAAGAAAGTAAAGTCGTTTAATTTGCCTGTACAAAGCAGGAAGATCACAAAATCCGCCATTGTCCATGAAACAAGAATTGGATTCTGGTCAAAAGGACTGGAGATAATCCAAGGCAGTATTCTCAAACTAATGTTTGAATGGTTCCAACCACCAAACTCGATGCAGGTGGAAAGAAGAAAAGGAGATTTAGAAAACAACAACTGATCATTACTTACCAAGGATACCTGAGTATTTGGCACACACATATTATACATATATATATATATATATATATATATATATATATATATATATATATATATATATATATATATATATATATATATATATACATATATGTATATAATATGAAATGGACAATTTATGCAGTTTAACTTTTATTTGATATTTTTGTTTAGAAAACAGATATGCATCATGGATGATGTATATTCATAACAGGAACATAGGTTTAGCCCAAAAATTGGATTATACAGACTAAAAATACAACATCTTTTATTAAAACAGCTCGAATATTATCTGATTATTTGGAACAAAAACTTGAGAAACTACAAGATTCTTGTATAACTTGTAACCAGATACTGGTAAATATTTACATATTACATTTTGATTCGAGCACTAAGGTTCTAACTGTGACCCTTTTCAAGAAAATGATACTTCCAAGTAGTCAGGTTGGTTCATTGATGACATGGTTACAACATGTTTAAACAAGATGAACTCTGAATAGATTAGAGTTGCTTTTTAATAAAATCCTAAAAATACTTGTTAAATATATACTTCTTGACAGATGACTGTTGTTATTGACATGTTTAAACATATATAAACTTAGATAGCATAGAGTTGTATTGCAATAAAAAGTTCTTCAATGGTAAACTTAGACATACATGTTTTATAACCATGTATAACATGCATGTCTGAATAGCATATAGTTGCTTTTAATAAATACCTGTTAACTTGCCAGGTCACATGGTTACTGACATGCCACTTCCATTTTAAACTCTGGATAGCATACAGTTGCTTTTTAATAAAAACCTGTTCAGACTTGTTACATATGTACTTGTGACATGTGACATGATGGCTGACATGTTTAAACATGTATACACTGCAGATAGTATAGAGTTGCTTTTTGATAAAAAACCTGTTCAGACTTGTTAGATATAAACTTTTGACAGGTGACATCGTGAATGCCATGTTAGAAACCTGTATACATTCTGGTTAGTTTAGAATTGCTTTTTTAGAAAAAAAACCTATTAGGAGTTTTTAGATATTTACTTGTGCCTGGTGACATGGTTACTGACTTGTTGAAATATATATACAATCTGGATAGCAAAGAGTTTCTTTTTAATAAAAAGATGTTCAGACTTGTTAGATATATACTTGTGCCAGGTGACTCGCTTAGTGACATGTTTAAACATGTATACAATCTGGTTAGCAATGAGTTGCTTTTTAATAAAAACTGTATGCTAGCCAGAGTTTATACATGTTTAAACATGAAGAGTAACCCATGTCACCTGGCACAAGTCATATATAAAAGCAAGTCTTGACATGTTTTTATTAAAAGCAACTTTATCTTTATCAGCAGTGTATACATGGTTAAACATGTATGTCTTCATGACACATGGCACAAGAAAATCTAAGAAGTCTGAAGAGAGGTTTTATTACAATGCATCTCTATGCTATACAGAGTTTATACATGTTTAAACATCAATAACCACATCATATGGCAAAAGAATATATTTAACAAGTCTGAACAGGATTTTATTAAAAAGCAACTCTATGCTATCCAGAGATCATACATGTTAAAACATGTCAGAGACAAAGTCAAATGGCACAGGAATATATCTAACAAGTGCGGGCAGGTTATTATTAAAAAGCAACTGTTTGCTATTTGCAGTATATACATGTTTAAACATTTGAGTAACCATGACACCTGGCACAAGTATATATCTATTCAATTCTGAACAGGTTTTTATTAAAAAACCACCGTATGCTATCTGCATTGTCATTAACCATGTAACCTGGCAGAGAATTATCACATATCTAACAAATCTCCCCTTTTTATTTAAAAGGACTCTGTTCTATCAAGAGTTTATACTGAACATGTTTAAACATATTTGAAAACCATGTCACCTGGCACAAGTATATATTTAACAAATCTGAACAGGTTTTTAATAAAAAGCAAGACTATACTATCCAAGGTGTATACATGATTAAACATGTTGGTAACCATGTCACCTGGCACATGTATGTATCTAACAAGTCTGAACAGGTTTTTATTAAAAAAGTATCTCTAAGCTATCAGACTGTATAAATGTTTCAACATGTCAGTAACCATGTCTCCTGGCACAAGTATATATCTAATATCTAAAAGTTCCGAATAGGTTTCGTTGAAAAAAAAAAAAATTCTATGCTATCCAGAGTGAATATATGTTTAAACATCTCAGTAACCAAGTCACCTGGCACTAGAATATCTCTAAAAAGTCTGAACAGGTTTTTATTAAAAGCAACTCCATGCCATGTACAGTTTATAAATGTTTCAACTTGCCAATAACCAAGTCACAAGGCACAAGTATATATCTACCAATTCTGAACAGGTTTTTATTAAAAAGCAACTGTATGCTGTCTGCAGTGCATACATGTTTACCCATATCAGTAACCAAATCACCTGGCACAAGAATATATCTAACAAGACTAAACTGGTTTTTATTAAAAGCAACTCTATGCTATCCACATTAAATACATGTTTAAACATGTCAGTAACTAATGTAACATGGCACAAGAATATATCTAACAAGTCTGAAAGTTTTTTTATTAAAAAGGACTCTATTTATCCAGAGTTTATATATTATGTTTAAACATGTCAGTAACCATGTCACCTGGTTAAGGATTTATTTATTTAATTCTGAACAGGTTTTTTTATAAAAGCAAGCCTATTCTATCATGTCACATGACAAAAGTATATATCTAACAACTCTGAACAGGATTTTGTTAAAAGGAACTCTATGCAATCGAGAGTTTATATATGTATCAACATATCAGTAACAGTGTCACCAGGCACAAGTATGTACCTAAAAAGTCTGAACACATTTTTATTAAAAAGCAACTTTCTATGCTATCCAGAGTTTATACATGTTTGAACATGTCAGTCACCATGTCACCTTGCACAAGTATATAATCTAAAAAGTCTGAACAAGTTTTTATTAAAAAGCAACTTTATGCCATTTGCAGTATATACATGTTTAAACATTTCAGTGACCATGTAATGCCTCTCACAAATATCTATCTAACAATTCTGAACAGGTTATTATTAAAAAGCAACTTTGTGCTATCACAATGCAGACATGTTTAAACATGTCAATAACAATGTCACCTGGTATAAATATATCTAACAAGTCTAAACTGGTTTTTGTTAAAAGCAACTCTATGCTATCCACAGTTTATACATGTTTAAACATGTCAGTAACCACATACCTATAACAAGTATATATTTAACAAGTCTGAACAGGTTTTTATTAAAAGCAAGTCTATACTATCCAAGGTGTACATGTTTAAACATGTCAGTGAGCATGTCACCTGGCACAAGTATATATCTTACAAGTCTGAACAGGTTTTTATTAAAAAGCATCTACATGCTATCTAGAATTTATAAATGTTTAAACATGTCAGCAAGCAAGTCACCTGCCACTAGTATATATCTAAGAAGTCTGAACAGGTTTTTATTGAAAAGTAACCTGTTTGCTATCCAAATTGTATAAATGTTTCAACATGTCAGTAACGATGTCACATGGCACAAGTATATATCTAAAAAGTCTGGACAGGTTTCTTCGAAAAAAATTCTATGCATTGTTAAATATATACAAGTTATATACCTAATAGGTCTGAATATGTTTTTATTAAAAAGCAAGTCTATGCTGTTTTTGCAGTGTTACATGGTTAAACATATTCATTCTTTTTTAAACATGTCAGTCAACATGTCACCTTATACAAGTATATATCTAACAAGTCTGAACAAGTTTTGTTAAAAAGCAAATCTATGCTTTCAGAGAATTTATATGTTTAAACATGCCAGTCACTGTGTCACCTGGCATTTGAAATATAGCCTACTTAACAAGTCCAACAGGTTTTTATTAAAAAGCAACTCTATGCTACTGAAAGTGTATACATGTTTAAACATGTCAGTAACCATATAACTTGGCACAAGTATATATGTAACATTCTGAACATGTTTTAATTAAAAAGCAACTCTATGCTATCTGCAGTGTATACATGTTTAACATGTCAGTGGTCATGTCACCTGGTACAAGTATAATATATCTTAACAATACTGAACAGGATTTTTGTTAAAAATCAATGCTTTTGCTACCTACATTATATACATGTTTAAACATGTTAGTAACTCAAGTAAGTCACATGGCACAAGTATATATCTAACAATTCTGAACATGTTTTTATTAAAAAGCAACTCTTTGCTGTCCAGATTGTATATATGTTTCAACATGTCAGTAACCATGTCACCATAGGCAAGAATATATATAAAAACTCTGAATAGGTTTTTATTAAAGATCAACTCCATGCTACCCATACAGTTTATACATGTGTTAAACATGTCAGTATCCAAGTCACCTGGCACAAGTATATATCTAACAAGTCTGAACAGGTTTTTATTAAAAATTAACTCTATGCTAAAATCTGTTTATACATGTCTAAACATGTCAGGAACCATGTCACCTGCCATAAGTATATATCTAACAAGTCTGAACAGGTTTTTATTAAAAAGCAACTCTCTGCTAACCAGACTGTATACATGTTTAATCTTATCAGTAAGCAATTCACCTGGCACAAGTGTATATCTAACAACTCTGAACATGTTTTTATTAAAAAGCAACTGTATGTTATTTGCAATATATAGGCTATATGCTTAAACATGTCAGTAACCATGTAACCTGGAACAAGTATATATCTAACAATTCTGAACAGGTTTTTATTAAAAAGCAACTGTATGCTATCTGCAGTGTATACATATTTATGCATATCAGTAATCAAGTCACCTGGCACAAGTATCTATCAAGTCTGAAAAGGTTTTTATTAAAAAGCAACTCTATGCTTTCCACAGTTTATACATGTTTAAACATGCCAGTAACCATGTAACCTGGCACAAGAATATATCTAACAAGTCTGAAGGGTTTTTATTAAAAGGACTATATTCTATTCAGAGTTTTAACATGTTTAAACATGCCAGTAACCATGTCACCTGGCATAAAGTATATATTTAAAAGTCTGAACAGGTTTTTATTTAAAAGCAAGTCTGTATAGCTATCCAAGGTGTATACATTATTAAACATGTCAATAACCATGTCATCTGGCACAATAATATATCTAACAAGTCTGAACAGGTTTTTATTAAAAGCATCTCTATACTCCTGAATTTAGACATGTATAAATATGTCAACAAGAAGTCACCTATCACTAGTATATCTAAGAAGTCTGAGCAGGTTTTATTGAAAAAAAACTCTTTGTTATCCAGATTGTATAAATGTTTCAACATGTCGTTAACCATGTCACCTGGCACAAATATACTGACATATGTTGAAACATTTAAAAATCTGGATAGCAGTGTTGTTTTTCAATAAAAACCTGTTCAGACTATGTTTTGATATATACTAGTGAAACGTGACTTGAACTTACTGACATGTATCAACATGTATAAATTCTGGATAGCATAGAGATGTTTTTAATAAAAACCTGTCAAGACTGTAGATAGATATACTTGTGCCAGGTGACATTGACATGTTTAATCATGTATACATCTTGGATAGTCAGACTTGATTTTAAATAAAACCTGTACAGACTTGTTAAATATATACTTATGGCAGGTCACATGGTTAATGACATGTTCAAACATGTATAAACTCTGAATTTATGAACCAGAGTCCTTTTTAGAAAACCCTTTGAGACTGTTAGTATTACAGAAACTTGTGCCAGGTTACATGGTTACTGACATGTTTAAAATTATACAAAATGGATAGCAACAGGTTTTTTTTAAAAAAATCTTCAGACTTATTAGATATTTGTGCTACATGTTGACTTATATTCAGTGACATGTTTAAACATGTATAAATCTGTGGACAGCATAGAGTTTTTTTAATAAAAACTGTATGCTAGCCAGAGTTTATACATGTTTAAACATGTCAGTAACCATGTCACCTGGCACAAGTATATATCTAGTAAGTCTTGACATGTTTTTATTAAAAAGCAACTCTATGCTATCAGCAGTGTATACATGGTTAAACATGTAAGTCTTAATGACACATGGCACAAGAAAATCTAAGAAGTCTGAAGAGGTTTTTATTACAATGCAACTCTATGCTATACAGAGTTTATACATGTTTAAACATGCCAATAACCACATCATATGGCAAAAGAATATATTTAACAAGTCTGAACAGGATTTTATTAAAAGGCAACTCTATGCTATCCAGAGATCATAAATGTTTAAACATGTCAGAGAAAAAGTCAAATGGCACAGGAATATATCTAACAAGTCCGGGCAGGTTATTATTAAAAAGCAACTGTTTGCTATTTGCAGTATATACATGTTTAAACATGTCAGTAACCATAACACCTGGCACAAGTATATATCTAACAATTCTGAACAGGTTTTTATTAAAAACCACCGTATGCTGTCAGTAACCATGTAACCTGGCACAGAATATATCTAACAAATCTGAAGGGTTTTATTTAAAAGGACTCTATTCTATCAAGAGTTTATAGTAGTGTTTCTCAACCAGTGCATCCGGGCGCACTGGTGCGCCCTGGAAGGTAGCCAGGTGCGCCTCAAGATAACAAAAGATTTAATTTATGTAATATGTTTATATTTTAAAACTTTGATTTTTATATATTTTAGAGACATCAAGTGTGTGGTTTCTAAGTCTGAGTCAAGTCTTCGCCACTTGACATTTTGAACTGGAAAGTAAATTCCTTAATGGCTTTATCTTCAAGAAGCAATGGATAACCCTTTCCCTTTTCCTTTCTTTGGGATTTAAATCGGTCATTACTGACCTCTCTCTCTCTCTCTCTCTCTCTCTCTCTCTGAAATCTCTCTCTCAAATAGATATTGTCTATAATTCCATTTCCTTCTAATCTCCTTTTGAAATATCAGCCAAAAATGACAACCGGTAAAGGTATCAAATTTCCTCTGAGGTCAGTTGGTAATAGATGATAAAATTAAGTAGGACTAAACCAAATACAGTAGTCCAGGTTGGTGACACATAATCCAGGTCAATAACTTCACCATGTGGTGAATGGCAGTTCAAAGGGGTTCATAATTCGGGACAATGACGTCTTTGTCCAATAAATGCGAAGTCTTCTGCGATTGTGGTCGTTTGAGGAGGTACCCATGCACTGCTACATCACTTTTCAAAGTTTTCGTTCAAGACACTAAGTAAATTATAATTGTTTTTTCACATATTTATAAAAATAAACTACCCATACAATGAACAGATTTTTAAACAAGAAATGCGCCAGTGAAGAACCTGATTCTAATAATAAAACTATTTCCGGCGACATGAAGCGTCCAGCCAAGAAAAATAAGAGTAGACCCATTCGCAAACATGACAGAAGTTGTTCAAGATATGACTTCCATCACGTGGGCTAGAGATGAAAATCAGCCTCAGCCATTGCGTTTGGTTTGTGGAAGCAAAATGTCAAACGAGTCAATGTGTCATATTTCATTTATGCCACATTTAAATAAACTACGTTTCTTAGTAAATCTAAGATAATTCCCAATATATATATCTCTGTCGCACATGAAAGGAATGCTATTGCGAAATCTCAGTGCGATCAAACCAGACGCAAACGTCATCAATAAGTACCTGTGTAGTGTCTTAAAGACAGTGCGTCATCATACATTAGCATGCGTTTGCATAGGCTCAGCGTTCTCTTTTTGATCAGAGCTGGAGGCAAAGTCACGTAGCCGTGGGAAGTCCTTGGAAACGAGGTCATATGTTTGTTCGTGTGTGTGAATCTTAGTCTTGCTATGTAAAAGTGTGAAAGCTTAGATATTAGATTGACATGGGAGATCATCCTGTGCAGACCAATTGTATTCTTTTGTATATAGTCTTTATACTAAATACAAGAAAAACCACTATGGAGTTTGTCTGAAATCCTGCAGAACATTGGTCTGATCTTCCAAAAACAGTCTTATTCTACAGCCATGGAGAAAATGAAGATGTCACAACCAAACTCTGACTGAGTTCCAAACAGTCCTTATAACTAAACACAGAGGAATTTCTGATGAAATACCTTCTTACAACAGTGGTGGCAGCATACACAACAGCGGTCACAACAGAGCTTTCTGGCAGCACCTCTACATGGCGTCTACATTGGTGGAACGGAAGCTCCGATAAGGCGAGATGCCCAAACAACCATAAACAATTGTCATCTTCATAAACGACATGGTTACAGTCGGACGGACAACTCGATGCATCAAAACGTCTTGGAAGCGGAAAGAAAACAATCAACAACGAAAAAGCGAGGAAAACATCTGACCTTCACAACACATCTTCCCCAATGCACGGCAGAGAGAGAGACAGAAATCTACACAAATCTACGCAACATTGCACATCAACACTCCACGATGTTCCTTGAGGGTTTCTGCAATCAACATTCATCAACATAAGAAGTTCAACATCACAATAACATCCCTTCGATGACGTGTATCTAGCCAGACGGAAGTCGGACAGCAGAGGAACCTCGTCGACCTACTTACCAGAATCCAATAAAAAGCTAAGTACAGCCATTATTTATAACAGTTGGTATATTCATTTACAGTGTTCGGGTCTTGAGTGGCAGGTTGCTGATATAAGGTGAGCAGTGCCGTAGATTAATACCTTTGCCTTGCAGACGTAGCGGTTCCTGATATCTCATTTTTTTTTTTCATACGTTTGTGTTCTTTTATTTTTTACGCCTGACACATTGTTAACTCTGTTCTTTTTCAGGAAAGTGCATTTATTACTTATCATTATTGTATTTTATGATGCATTTTTCATAAGTGATGTTATTTTTAGCGGTTATATGAATCTCGGTTGTTATTTACTTGCGTTCCTGATTTAGATTTATGAGGTTACGTAGCGGCTGTGTTTATTCATATAGGTTTCAAGATCACTTAGAGAGTAGGCGTGCGGATAGGAAACTTAGTAGGAAAATGACTCCTCCAACCCCAAGTGGGAGCGACCCCACCACTTCCCCACAGAATCCTATAGTTACGGTAGTTAATGCTAGATCACCAATTGTACCATTCGCAGGTCGTGTCAATGGATTTTTGACGCAGGGTGTCGAATCTTGGATTTAGTCTATAGACGTACACCTTACGGCAAAATCCATTACCGATCCGTCTTTACAATTGCAAGAGGCAAAGAGTTTCATAGATTTTGCTAAGGGAGATGCAGGTGCATACTTTGGGGAATATCTTTTAAAGAAACAAACACTTGGGATGGTTTCAAAGCCAATCTGCGTTCCATTTATGGGAGTGAGGATGCATTGATGAAGTTCTTGCTTTATGCAACATCATAAGACTCACATCTATGACTAATCTAAGTATAGCAGATAGGCAGCTCTGATAGGAGATAGGCTCGAAGAGTATAAAGGACAGATTGATGGCTCAAGTTGGTCAATGGTAATCTGCATATCAGTTCCAAATCTGTCTGCAGGTTATTCTATTTAACACTTGTAACAGCGATGTTACCTGAACCTTTGGTTAAGTGTTTTGATGAGAAATTACAATCAGATAGCTCAGAATTAGATATCTATAGGCAAGTTCGGAAACACTTGTCCAAGTGTACAGATCTCGATCCTTCTCTAATTCAGGATTTTACAAAGCAAGAAAACAAAAATCATGCGTCTACATCACCGCAACAGGTTAACTTAGTCACTAATAATCCATCAGCAGTCATTTGTTTTAACTGCAAAAACCTGGTCATATGATAAATGAGTGTAGGTCCCGCTATTGTTCAATCCATAACAGTACGAATCATAAGTATAGTCATTGCAATGCAAGGAAGAAGAATCTAAACAGTAACACAAACATTCAAAGTACTGGTAATGACGCTAAAAAGCAACAGTACCATGGGGGAAAAAACAAACAATACAAGCAGAACAGTAATGCAGGTCAGAAACAAGTACATTCAAATCGTTCCTTGGGAAAGCCAACTTCAGGCTCAGCAGTTCCAAACAACCATGCGTCAGTGAATTTTCCGAATGCCGGCGGGCAGACAAACACCACATAGCCAGCTTAAAGGGGGAGGAGAGTGATATTGGGTTATCATCACTTTTTGAATCAGATAATAAGTTTAATGTTCTCCAAGATATGTGTGAAGACAAGAATTTTCCAGAAACCGAGGTAGAGTCTCCCAAACATGCAGAGCACGGTCCCGTAGATTTTGCAAAATACACGCTATTATTGGCTCAGAAGAAGTTAGACCCACTTTGCATGCAGTTAGCTTAGAACACAAGCATTTCACCTTGTTTTTTGATTCAGGTAGTCCACGTAATATAATGGATTTACGTACCCATCACCTTTTATTTTCAAGATTTCCCATCGAACGCTCCAATGTTAGTTTGTCAGAATAGGCAATAATGAATTAGATGTAATTGGTACATCTCAGATACAATACAGGTTGGGGCAACGTACTTTTACGGATACCTTTATCATTGTTGGCAATATTAATATGTACCCAGTAGTTATTATGGGGTATCCATCAATGTCATTACATAACGTAATTTTAACACCCTCAAAACACGGAGTGTTTATAAAAGGGAAATTCTATCGGTCTTCACACACATTGAAGTCTGTTTTGGATCAGAAGGAGACAGAGAGTAAGAAGATAACGTATATCAAAGAGCCAGTCACTTGTCTCATAAGCAATGATATTGTTACAGCAACCCAACATAACTCTCAGGCACCCATCCTTGCTGCGTTCTGCACAAACCATTGAGCCAAACACACCATCGTATCTCACAGTCAAGGTTAAAGAAAATTGCCAGGCTCAGAGGTTTTAATTCTTCCTGATACTTTAAAGATCAATGGGCTTTCAGTCACGCAAGCATTATACACAGT
Organism: Macrobrachium rosenbergii; assembly: GCF_040412425.1. Lineage (NCBI taxonomy): Eukaryota > Metazoa > Arthropoda > Malacostraca > Decapoda > Palaemonidae > Macrobrachium > Macrobrachium rosenbergii. The sequence continues at coordinate 646,973 of NC_089763.1, read as the reverse complement.
AAATTCTGATCATCGGGTTAACATTGAAGTTTTTAATCACTTAAATGCTGCTTTAACAGTACATGAAAATCAACATATATTGTCAATATCGAAGCATATAAACATCGAATCCTTACAGTTGCTGAAATTAACTCCACTGAATCAGCAACAGACGAATCTCTTTTAAAGGTAATTAAAGGCAAAATCGAAGCAGACATCTTAGATAGGGATATAAGCAAGAAATTTTTTGATCTTTTATCCAAATATAGTGATGTTTTTCTACTAGTACTGGAGCTTTAGGCAAAACGGAAGTCATCGAACATCAAATTCGTTTAAAGGATAAAGACCAGGTCATTTACGTACCTTCATATCGTCTACCGGCCAAATTTCTGAATGAAATCAATGTTGAGGTAGATAAAATGTTAAAAGAGGGGGTTATTAAGAAATCTAACAGCCCTTATAATTTTCCCTTGATAGTAGTACCAAAAAAGGACAAAACCTGGAGGATTTGTGTTGACTTTCGCAAGCTCAACGACCAAACTATCCCTGATCGTTTCCCAGTACCTTGCACAGATGATATTTTGTCTCTATTAGGACAGAATAAATTTTTTACTTCCTTGGACTTACTTAAAGGCTTTCACCAGATACCCTTAGCTAAGGATAGTACCCAGTACACTGCTTTTAGTACAGCTAGAGGTCACTATGAATTCCTACGTATGCCATTTGGGCTACGTTGTGCTCCTATTACGTTCACTAGAATGATCAATATAGTGTTCGGAGATTTACTAGGGAATATTCTCCATGCTTATATGAACGATTTAGTAATATTTTCCAACAGCTTGGAGGAGCATTTAAGTAAACTAGAAATAGTCCTTCAAAGGTTAAGAGAACATCATTTAAAAGTAAAAATTTCTAAATGTGAGTTTTTAAAGACGAATTAGTCTATTTGGGTTTCATGGTATCTCGGCAAGGTCTTAAAGTAGTCCATGATAAAATCTCTGCTATTAGTAAATTTCCTGTTCCTACTAATGTTAAAGCCATACAGCAATTTCTCGGGGTTTCGGGTTATTATCGTCGGTTTATCCGAGATTATTCAGTAATAGCAGCTCCTTTAACTGATCTCATAAGGAAGGACGTAACTTTTAAATGGGAATCCCAACATCAAATTGCTTTTGATACCTTGAAAGAAAAAAAATCAGTTCTGCTCTATTTTAAAGTTTCCCGATTTTACTAAAGAATTTATTATTGCAACCGACGCATCAGATCAAGGAGTAGGAGGTGTGTTACTCCAGTGGCATGACAATAAGTTTTTCCCCATTGCTTTTTATTCTCGCAAATTAAAAATGTCAGAGAAGAAATATGCAGTAATAGATAAGGAATGCCTCGCCATTGCTAATTCGTTGGTACATTTTAAATATATAATCTATGGGTATAGTGTCAAGGTTCTAACTGATCATAAGCCCCTTACTGACTTTTTTAAAGGTTTCAATCATAGTCCTAAAAGAACTCGGTGGCACATGATTATCCAGGACTTTGGAGCTAAAATTGGATACTTACCCGGTAAAGCAAACGTAATCGCACATGCGCTATCTCGTAACACAGTACCAACACACTCAATACCTTTTGCTGATCTAGAAGAAATTCCAATTCCTTCGCAAGCTATGAAAATTGCTATCGAAAATGGCCAATCTTTAGCCCAAACAACAGAGAATATTACAGATATAGAATGGAATCTAGATTCAGTACGACAAGAACAAATGAAAGATCAGAAATTAAGAGTAATAATAGATGCATTAAATAGGAATCCAGATGATATGAATATGTGAAATATACGAATCAATATTTCTTGATTAAGGATAACATTCTATGCCGATCCGTGGCTAGAAGAACCAGGAGTTCAACACAGTTAACTAACGACCAGGTGGTTGTACCTATCACATTAATCCCAATCGTTCTGAAATGCCTTCACAACCATCCTCTGCATGGTCATCCTGGGTTCGAAATAACCTCTCAAAAGGCCAAGTCATTATTTTACTGGTCTACTATGTTAAAAGATATTAGGACATATATTAAAACTGTGATATATGTTTCCGTCACAAGGGCCATACTAAGAATCCTGTAGGTCTCGGAACTTATCCCGTGCCTAGCAAACCTTTTGAAAGGGTACACCTTGATTTATTGACAGGTTTTTACGAGACAGACCGGGGGAATAAAAACCTCTTGGTTATAATTGACGCCCTTACACGGTATACTGAATTAATACCACTAAAAAGTAAAACAGCCATTGAGTGCGCTAGGAAGTTTTACGAGTGCTATATATGCAGACATGGAATTCCAAATATAATAATCTCTGACTCAGGTGGAGAATTCAATAATCACTTCCTTAACTCATTGTGCGAAATTCTGCAAATAAAGAAAGTCAATACGATGATATACCATCCTGAATCTAATGGATTGGTAGAACGGGTTAATAGAAAGGTGCTAGACATACTGCGTGTAAACATAGGCGGTATGGACCCAAACTGGGATATTGCAATACCCACTGTGTCCAGTACCCTAAATAACAATTATCATACTTCAATCAGTATGTCTCCCCATGAAGCTGTTTATGGGATACCTGCTAAGTCACCTTTTCACATCTTATCCCCGACATCTAGTTTATCAGATCCATTGAAGGATATAATAGATGTTAGCCGAAGTAGATATCAAACACTTTATCAAAACCTCTTACAGGCTCAAGTGTTAATGAAGAATGCACATGATAAAAAAGCTAAGGTCACAAAGCCTTACCAAGAAGGAGATATAGTATATGTACAGGTCTATGTTAGAAAAGGGCTAAATTGGAAATTATTGCCTAAGTTTGAAGGTCCTTTCATAGTTATAGAAGTTTTAATAGGTAACCGACTTAAAATTCGGAATCAGTCCGATTCAACGGATGTTCGAACAGTATCTATCTCTCATGTGAGAGCTTAAGACAATGGTTTGTTATGAAAAAGTTAATTATTGTGTGAATTTTTACATCATTTGAATGATGCGATGTTTTTGTTTCATTATTTACAAGTTATTTTTTTTTACAGGCTCCAACATGAAGCTTGTCAAATTATACCATGCACTATTCCTCTCAATGTTTATCGTAGCTGGGAAGAGTTCTGAAATAACTTTACATCATGGTTCTATAGTAGAGGAAATGAATAATTTCTTTCTAACTGGCAGTAATATAGTTTTAGAAGTCAATATGAACGCCATTTTTACTAGCGAAAATGAAGTAATAACTTTGAAATCAGAATTGACTCTTTTTTATCAATCTCTGGCAGACTTGCATAAATCATTCTTAGCTAGCAGTGATCCAACGTCGCCTAATCAAGTCAGTGACACAATTAATATGCTTTTCTGGGAATTAAGGAATAAAACAAGCGAAGCTGAAATCTTGGCTCGTGATTTGCTAATGTGGTCAATACCTCATGACGTTACAGAAAGGCGTAACCCACTTGTTCTAGCGGCATTAAATTTGGTTGGTTCCGTAGCTGGTCTTGGGTTAGGGATTTCAAATCGTTTGAAACTTCGCGATCACGGGGTTAAAATCGAAAATCTGGAACATCAACAAGAGGTATTAGCAGGAGAACTAAACAAACAAATTCAAGCTTTGAACAGCGTAATCAGTAAAGTAAATGAACAGTCACGACGTTTCAATCAGGTTCATGACACTCAAGTTTTGTTAGCAACTTTGATGTATTATCATGCTAAAATTAGTCATGCATACTCGAGAGTTTCAAGCTTTATCGAAAAATCAAAAGATTACGTGGAAGCTATAACACTTGCTGCTAAAGGCGTGTTGTCTCCTCATTTGTTACCGATTAAAGATCTTACTCAGATTATCAATAATGCTCACGATAAAATGCGCTATGTTCCAGTAGTAGATTTTCGTAAAGTTGAATTTTATTACAGCTTGATCACAGTTAAAGTTGACCTTGATAAGATCGTAATCGACATTCCTTTCAACCCATCAGACGCGTGGAAAGCGTATAAAATTTCGCCTTTTCCCACGTATGTATCTAACGTCTCGACACCTATTATTAATAATCTGTCAGCTCTAGTATTGGTTTCCGCCAATAAGGAAGCTTTTACGGTAGTCCGAGACCAAGCACTGTTAAATGATTGCCATGATGTTATGAATAATGTAGTGTGCAGGATCGATTTGTTTGAATTCTTAAACATCCGTTACGTCATTGAATTCATGCGAGGTGGACTTAGTACTTAACAGAACCTCTCCCCATACACGTGAACATTGTTTGGCTGGTTTTTAGTACGGTATCGTGACAATCAGTTTCGTCACAGGCTCGTGAATGGCACGTCATTCGTCTTCTCTGCAGAACCATACATCGTCACTTGCCCAGATGGTACTAGGACAACAGGACACATGTTCGTCGTTAATGATGGCTGCATTGCAACAACGTCGTCACTCTTCATCCGAGCTAGGACATCGATCATCAGTGGGCGTAATTTCTTCATCAACACATCGTGGGAAACACTAGGCTGCAAGGTCTAACAATTCCCTACAGCAGGCCCATCGAAAACGCTATTGCATCATTAGACTTGCTGTCTCCTGCGAGCCATTCTTCTGATCACCATGATTTTCTTCTCCTCTACACATTAATTGCCGTTGGTATGTTGCTGGGAGCCGTAGGCGTAATCGTCAGCGTAATGTTTTGGAAAAAAGCACGAGATGAAGGAGACCATTGTGAAATCTGCTGATTCTCAAAGGTCAACGTTGGACTGGCGCAATTATATGTTCCCGAGTTCGATAATGGAATTACTGGCCATTTTTTCATTAAAGCTCGTATACACAGAGAAAGACTGAAAAGGTTCTATTTTCGGTGGTAATATATGTGAGGGAAGAGCTGAACATATCTGTGTTATCATTTATCTACATTTATTTCTTTAATAACCTATACTACATATGTATGTATCAATTGCGTGTAGTAGCATGTTGTTCATTCAACATTTTGCATTTAGTAATTTGGTTGTCCATACTGATTAATCTATCAGGATAACTGTTTGTTTATATAAACCTACCATATGGTTATTACTTTTTGGATACATTTTTTAAGCATTGATTTCAATCTCTATCATTGCAAGTGTATTCATATAATCTGTGCACAAATGTTTTTATCATTTCTGAATTGCATTATCATTTCAGAATTGCATTATCATTTCAGGATTGCATTATCATTTCTGAATTGCATTATTTTATTTGATTTATCCGGATTACATTATCTATGTATGATTTATATGTTAATCATTAGCATTATCAGTATAATCAATATTTGAGTTATATAACTTACCTTTTTTTTTTCTCACTTTGCTACATTTTAGTAAGACTTGTGTTCACAAATATGCAACATGTTTCAGTATTTGCTGTCTTCTCATTCACATTTTGAGTGTAATGATTTTTGGAAGCGTATATTTTCTTTTGCTTTCTGAGATTTTATGTAGCTAGTGAATGCCTGTTTTGATGATTTCGTTCTATTGTGTTTTACGTGGCTGAGCAAATGTCATATTTCATTTATGCCACATTTAAATAAACTACGTTTCTTAGTAAATCTAAGATAATTCCTAATATATATATCTCTGTCGCACATGAAAGGAATGCTATTGCGAAATCTCAGTGCGATCAAACCAGACGCAAACGTCATCAATAAGTACCTGTGCAGTGTCTTAAAGACAGTGCGTCATCATACATTAGCATGCGTTTGCATAGGCTCAGCGTTCTCTTTCTGATCAGAGCTGGAGGCAAAGTCAAGTAGCTGGAAGTTCTTGGAAACGAGGTCATATGTTTGTTCGTGTGTGTGAATCTTAGTCTGGCTATGTAAAAGTGTGACAGCTTAGATATTAGATCGACATGGGACATCATCCTGTGCAGACCAATTGTATTCTTTTTGTATAGTCTTTATACTAAATACAAGAAAAACCACTATGGAGTTTGTCTGAAATCCTGCAGAACATTGGTCTGATCTTCCAAAAACAGTCTTATTCTACAGCCATGGAGAAAATGAAGATGTCACAACCAAACTCTGACTGAGTTCCAAACACAGTCCTTATAACCAAACACAGAGGGAATTTCTGATGAAATACCTTCTTACAACAAATGCTCCTTAGTAAATGAAGCAAGCATTTTTAAACATCACATTGCAATCTTCAAGGAAAAGATGTACCTAAGTTATTTCAAAAGATGACTTGATCAACGCTTTCAAAGAAGAGCAACGGTGTCTGAGAAACCTCAAATTGTTTCTTAGGAAATATCCGAAAGGAGAGCCGTAAAAATGAAGTCACATATTCTCGCTGAATCTATTATTTTGGCCGCTTGTAAGATGGTGAAGACTATTTCAGCAGAGAATGTAGAGAAACAGATAAGTAAAATTCCATCATCAAATGATAGTGTTCAGAGGCGCATTCTAACAATATTGAAGAAAATGTTTGCTGTAATAAACTTCAGGATTCATACTTTGCACTCCAAGTAGATGAACCAACCGACATAGCCAACAAAGCGCAGTTGCTTGCCTTTATTCGCTTTATTGATGGGGAAACTATAGTAAACCAGTATCTTTGTTGCAAAGAACTGCTTACCACTACTACAGGTGAAGATATGCTTCATAATTTAAATAATTATTTTGAGAAATGGAACTTATCGTGGTTCTATTGAGGATCTTGCATCGTTTGTACAGCAACCCTATCCCAACTTTATAATAAATCATTGTTTCTTACATAGAGGCGCCCTGATGGCAGAAACATTTGGTACTAAATTGAAAGAAGCATTTGATCAAGACCAAGTTGTTGAAATGGTAAAAGCTCGTATACTTGAGCTACTTTGTGAAAACACGGATTCACAACACACACGCTTACTTTTGCACACACAAGTTCGATGGCTATCAAGAGGTAAATAACTCTGAACTTCGTCAAGAACTATTGGCATTTTTTGAGAAAGAAAATAAAAGCAAATTTTGTTAACTTCTGAAATGTGAGTTTTGGACTTCAAAAATGAGATATCTGATCGAAATGTTTCGACACCTGAATAGTCAGAACGTGTCCATGCAAAATGGAAATGAAAACCTTCTCTTATCTACCGACAAAATTCAAGCATTCCAGAAATGACCAGCAGTTTGAAAAGAAAAGCTAATTTAGGCTGTTTGGAAATGTTTCCTTTGGTTCAAGAAGGCCATTCAGACAATTTAATTCCTTTAATAGGGCATCACTTACCAATTCTGGAAGGTAATCTGAACCGAGCAATACGATTGGATTCGCAATCCTTTCTTTGACATTTGAACTGATAACGCTGGCTTTTCATTAGCAGAAGAGGAGGAGCTAGCTACCATATCTACTGATCGTGGCTTAAAGATCAAGCAGGAGGTGCCCATCGGTCAGTTCTGTATTTCAGTCAAAGAAGAATATCCTTCAATAGCTAGGAAAGCTTTGACTGTTTTACTGCAGTTGTCCACATCGTCTCTCTGTGAACATGGATTTTTCTCCACCAACATTAAATGTAAAAATAGATAAAATACTAAATCCATTGATGAAGAGATGAGAGTATGTTTATCACATATAAACTGACAAGATTCAGAAAATTGCTTTTAATAAATCTCCTCAAGCACGTTTCACATTCAGATACTTAAATGAAAAAATATCTTAAAAATAAATGGTTATTTCAGGTACGTCTTTATCATTTTCTTATTTCCAAATTTCATGACTAATTTTTCCATATTAAAATCTAAACGATGGATAGCCAAAGTTTTGCTTTTTTTAAAAAGGTGCAGACCTCAGGTAAAAGGTTTGAGAAACACTGGTTTATACTGTACATGTTTAAACATGTAAGTAACCATGTCACCTGGCACAAGTATATATTTAACAAATCTGAACAGGCTTTTAAAAAAAAGCAAGACTATACTATCAAAGGTGTATACATGATTAAACATGTCAGTAACCATGTCACCTGGCACATGTATATATCTAACCAGTCTGAACGGGTTTTTATTAAAAAAGTATCTCTAAGCTATCAGATTGTATAAATGTTTCAAAATGTCAGTAACCATGTCACCTGGCACAAATATATATCTAATATCTAAAAATTCTGAATAGGTTTCTAAAAAAAAAAAAAGAAATCTCTGCTATCCTTAGTGAATATACGTTTAAACATCTCAGTAACCAAGTCACCTGGCACTAGAATATCTCTAAAAAGTCTGAACAGGTTTTCATTAAAAAGCAACTCCATGCTATGTACAGTTTATAAATGTTTCAACTTGCCAATAACCAGGTCACAAGGCACAAGTATATATCTAACAATTCTGAACAGGTTTTTATTAAAAAGCAACTGTATGCTGTCTGCAGTGCAGACATGTTTAAACATATCAGTAACCAAATCACCTGGCATAAGAATATATCTAACAAGACTAAACTGGTTTTTATTAAAAAGCAACTCTATGCTATCCACAGTTTATACATGTTTAAACATGTCAGTAACCATGTAACGTGGCACAAGAATATATCTAACAAGTCTGAAAGTTTTTTTATTAAAAAGGACTCTATTCTATCCAGAGTTTATATATGTTTAAACATGTCAGTAACCATGTCACCTGGCACAAGGATATATTTAACAATTCTGAACAGGTTTTTTGTTAAAAAGCAAGTCTATACTATCATGTCACCTGACACAAGTATATATCTAACAAGTCTGAACAGGATTTTGTTAAAAAGGAACTCTATGCTATCGAGAGTTTATATATGTTTCAACATATCAGTAACAGTGTCACCAGGCACAAGTATATACCTAAGAAGTCTGAACACATTTTTATTAAAAAGCAACTCTATGCTATCCAGAGTTTATACATGTTTGAACATGTCAGTCACCATGTCACCTTGCACAAGTATACATCTAACAAGTCTGAACAAGTTTTTATTAAAAAGCAACTTTATGCCATTTGCAGTATATACATCTTTGAACATTTCAATGACCATGTAGCCTCTCACAAATATCTATCTAACAATTCTGAACAGGTTATTATTAAAAAGCAACTTTGTGCTATCTGCAATGCAGACATGTTTAAACATGTCAATAACAAAGTCACCTGGTATAAGTATATATTTAACAAGTCTAAACTGGTTTTCATCAAAAGGCAACTCTATGCTATCCACAGTTTATACATGTTTAAACATGTCAGTAACCACATCTCCTAGCACAAGTATATATTTAACAAGTCTGAACAGGTTTTTATTAAAAAGCAAGTCTATACTATCCAAGGTGTATACATGATTAAACATGTCAGTAAGCATGTCACCTGGCACAAGTATATATCTAACAAGTCTGAACAGGTTTTTTTATTAAAAGCTCTCCATGCTATCTAAATTTATAAATGTTTAAACATGTCAGCAAGCAAGTCACCTGCCACTAGTATATATCTAAGAAGTCTGAACAGGTTTTTATTGAAAAGCAATTCGCTGCTATCCAAATTGTATAAATGTTTCAACATGTCAATTTAAAGCCACCAGATACCCTTAGCTACATGATAGTACCCAGCACAATTGCTTTTAGTACAGCCAGAGGTCACTATGACCCTACGTATGCCATTTGGGCTAAGGTTAGCTCCTATTACGTTCACTTTAGAATGATCATTATAGTGTTCGGAGATTTGGATAGAATATTTGGCGCTTATATGAACGATTTAGTAATATTTTCCATCATTGGAGGGAGGCATTTAAGTAAACTAGAAATAGTCCTTCAAAGGTTAAGAGAACATCATTTAAAAGTAAAAATTTCTAAATGTGAGTTTTTTAAAGACGAATTAGTCTATTTGGGTTTCATGGTATCTCGGCAAGGTCTTAAAGTAGTCCATGATAAAATCTCTGCTATTAGTAAATTTCCTGTTCCTAGTAATGTTAAAGCCATACAGCAATTTCTCGGGTTTCGGGTTGTTATTGTCTGTTTGAGATTATTCAGTAATAGCAGCTCCTTTAACTGATCTCATAAGGAAGGACGTAACTTTAAATGGGAATCCCAACATCAAATTGCTTTTGATAATTTCTGGAAAGAAAAAATCGCCTCTGCTCCTATTTTAAAGTTTCGATTTTACTAAAGAATTTATTATTGCAACTGACGCATCAGATCAAGGAGTAGGAGGTGTGTTATCCAGTGGCATGACAATAAGTTTTTCCCCATTGCTTTTTTATTCTCGCAAATTAAAAATGTCAGAGAAGAAATATGCAGTAATAGATATGAAATGCCTGCCATTGCTAATTCGTTGAGCATTTAAATATATAATTCCATGGGTATAGTGTCAAGGTTCTAACTGATCATAAGCCTCTTTTACTGACTTTTTAAAGGTTTCAATCATAGTCCTAAAAGAACTCGGTGGCACATGATTATCCAGGACTTTGGAGCTAAAATTGATATTTACCCGGTAAAGCAAACGTAATCGCACATGCGCCATTCGTAAATACAGTACCAACACACTAATACCTTTGCTGATCTAGAAGAAATTCAATTCTTCGCAAGCTATGAAAATTACACGAAAATGGCCAATCTTTTTAGCCCAAACAACAGAGAATATTACAGATATAGAATGAACTAGATTCAGCAATGACAAGAACAAATGAAAGATCAGAAATTAAGAGTAATAATAGATGCATTAAATAGGAATCCAGATGGATATGAATATGAAATATATGAATCAATATTTCTGATTAAGGATAATATCTTTATGCTGATCCGTGGGCTAGAAGAACCAGAGTTCAACACAGTTAACTAACGACCAGGTGGTTGTACCGCATCACATTAATCCCAATTCGTTCTGAAATGCCTCTCACAACCATCCTTGCATGGTCATCCTGGGTTCAAAATAACTCTCTCAAAAGGCCAAGTCATTATTTACTGGTCTACTATGTGTTAAAAGATATTAGGACATATATTAAAACTGCATATATGTTTCCGTCACAAGGGCCATACTAAGAATCCTGTGGTAGGTCTCTGGAACTTATCCTGTGCCTAGCAAACCTTGAAAGGGTACACCTTGATTTATTGGATGCAGGTTTTTACGAGACAGACCGGGGAATGCAAAAACCTCTTGGTTATAATTGACGCCCTTACACGGTATACTGAATTAATACCACTAAAAAGTAAAACAGCCATTGAGTGCGCTAGGAAGTTTTACGAGTGCTATATATGCAGACATGGAATTCCAAATATAATAATCTCTGACTCAGGTGGAGAATTCACAATCACTTCCTAACTCATTGTGCGAAATTCTGCAAATAAAGAAAGTCAGTACGATGATATACCATCCTGAATCTAATGGATTGGTAGAACGGGTTAATAGAAAGGTGCTAGACATACTGCGTGTAAACATAGGGCGGTATGGACCCAAACTGATATTGCAATACCCACTGTGTCCAGTACCAAATAACAATTATCATACTTCAATCAGTATGTCTCCATGAAGCTGTTTATGGATACCATAAGTCACCTTTTCAACATCTTATCCCGACATCTAGTTTATCAGATCCATTGAAGGATATAATAGATGTTAGCCGAAGTAGATATCAAACACTTTATCAAAACCTCTACAGGCTCAAGTGTTAATGAAGAATGCATACGATAAAAAGTTTAAGGTCACAAAGCCTTACCAAGAAGGAGATATAGACATGTACAGGCCCATGTTAGAAAAAGGGCTAAATTGGAAATTATTGCCTAAGTTTGAAGGTCCTTTCATAGTTATAGAAGTTTTAATAGGTAACTGACTTGCAATTCGGAATCAGTCCGATTCAACGGATGTTCGAACAGCATCTATCTCTGCGTGAGAGCTTAAGACAATGGTTTGTTATGAAAAGTTAATTATTGCGTGAATTTTTACATCATTTGAATGATGCGATGTTTTGTTTCATTATTTACAAGTTATTTTTTTTTTGCGGTCTAACATGAAGCTTAATAAATTATACCATGCACTT
>NC_089763.1:602506-632506 GCF_040412425.1 Macrobrachium rosenbergii | reverse complement strand
TCTCTTGTTTGTCACTTTTTCATAAGTTGTATTTGACATATCTTTCACATTCTCAGTTGATCCCTGATCCCCTGTTGCTGCTGGGAGAGAGCAACTAGATTCGCTGAACAGCAGCATCAATGTGCAGTAAATGTACCTCGCCTTCGAACTTTTCTAGTTCCAGGGGACCTTTATTCCTCACGCCTTACGACTGTGGAACAGCCTCTTTACTGAGGGATGTGTTGCAAACGGAACTTCAAAAGTTCATGAATGTAATGCATTACTACCCTTATGCAATACATCTTGTATTTAATACTTTGTTTTACATTTTTATTTATTTATTGTTAGTACATCTGTTTTCTAATAACTGATCTCCTTTTCTGTATTTCCTACTACCTTCTGTTATTTCACTGAATGAACACAATTTCAAATTAGTTACCCTTGGGCTTGTTTCATATGGATAGTGTTCATCTTCTGAATAATAATAATAATAATAATAATAATAATAATAATAATAATAATAATAATAATAATAATAATTAATAATAATAATAATAATAACAACAACATTGTCTATATTCATTAATCTCATGGTAACGGTTATTATATTGTTATTATTATTCTCATATATCATAAATCATCAATACCATGATTATCAGATTTACATTACATCCGACTCATTTTATATTTTATGATATCCAGTCTTCAAAGGACAGAAAAGGAACATTAAACGCAAAATAGTAATTTACTTTCTCTCTCTCTCTCTCTCTCTCTCTCTCTCTTTCTCACAAAGACTAAAGCCATAATTTGATGAAGAAAATTATAATACGGATGAATTTCAACATTTATTTTTACAAAAAATCTTTTTGCTGTAGATAAAAACAAAATCAGAAAATGTATAAAAACACATAAGACTCAATATGATTGGAAGAAGCTTTTATGACATAAGTTGAATGAAATCAAACAATGTGAATAAATAAATGGTTATGAATCTGAATATTTAATAAGCTGAACATAATAATCTTGACAAAACTTTACGACAGAATTCTAGTAATTCAGAAGTGTGTGGTATTCTCTGAAACAAGGAGCGACACATAGTCCTACATTGCAGTCTTTACACATGAAATATGTCTGCTGGCCTTTCTTGGGCCTACGGGATGTATGCGAGCACACACGACATCTTAGTCTAGGTCGCAGTTGTTTTTCTGTTGAGGGAACTGGATCAGGAAAGTGTCTTTCTGTTAGCCGCCTTGGCTGCGTTATTACGGTGCGGGTAATTATCTTGTTAGGTGCTGGAGGGTACCTTTTCAATCAACTGCAGAACACTGACTTAGAAAACTGTAAATATGACCCTTTCTTGCCAGTAACAAATCCATGCAAGTGATGACAGTTTACTAGTATCATATCAAGCAGACGGAAAATAGTTTTATGTACCATCTCGTGGTTTTACGGATACACTTCACAGAACTAATAAGCATGTCGTTCTGTCCACAATCCGCATTTTCTTATTATAGTCAACAACGCATGCAGGTTTTTGCACAAATTCTGGTCGACACCTTTTTCACAGTCTACCATTATATTTTCATGTACTGAAGATAACATATACACTGTCCTGTTATCCTGCCATTTTAAACCTAATATTCCATTGCAGTTTTGAGACGAAATTCAGATTTATTTATCACATCAGGAAATTTAGGCATAAATTTCCTATTTTTCCGGACTGTTCCACATGCTCCTGTTTCGTTGTCGCCCAAATACTTGAGCAGTTTTGGGCTGCAATACCAATTATCGAAATACAGGATGTGATGTTTTCCGAGATGCGAGGCCATAAATGTTTTTACCACAGAACCAGATACCCCTAGATCCTCATCTACCAATATCTCTGTATCTTTTCCAGTATAGATTATAAAATCGACAATATAATCCGTTTTGGCATCACAAAGTTCAAATATTTTCACCCAAATCGACTTTTTATCTGGAGTGTACTGCTTGAAACTTAGCCTTCCCTTCCATAACATTAAACTTTCATCTATGCATAAATCCTGGAAAGGTTGAAATTTTTCCTGAATTTTCTACGCACACTGTCGAGCACGGGTTTAATTTTTTTAGTTTATTATCTGGGCTTGTTTCCTGTGAATTATCAACGAAATGTAGAACCTGTAGAATTTGAAGAAATCTGTCCCTTGCCATCAGCCTTCTACTCCTTTTTGTCTCGAATGTCTCAAGCGTAGTCCAGTAATCTACGATGCGATGTTTACTTATATGCGACATGATCATAATCACACAAAGGAACCGTATCATTTCCTCCACAGTAACCTGAGCAAATTTTTCGCAAATACTTTGGCACTGCATCTCCTTATAGCGTATCAACAAGGAATCTCTGATAACGGTTTGTCTCTTCAGCAATCAGCCCCATAAATTCGTTGTCGAAAAATTCAAAAAATAGTCTACTTCCTTTGAATTTTCATTCACATTACATTTCGACGTAATGCCACTGCCACTGCTGTCAAATATGAAATCTCTGGGCTGGAAATTGCTGGCAGCCCACTCCCACTCATCACCTGGGTCACTTCGCTGTCTCCGCCTTCTTTGACACCTTGGCTTTCATTTGTAGGTGGCAGATTTTCGTCATTTTCACTGTCGGTTGATATTTCATCACTGTCTCTTGTACCAGGACCATAATTATCCATTTCATTTCTTCTAAACCGATTCATTTTCATATCCAGAAAATGAGTCGAGAAGGTCTATAAAATAGTTATCCTCGTCGAGAGCTCTTCTCTCGATCTGCCGGCGGTCAACTCGAGGATGTCGTACCCTTGACCCGTCCTCCTGTGACATCTTGATGAAGACTAATGAATTTTAGGAAAACACGTGAATTTATATGAATTCACTGTATGGCAACTGACAGACTGTTACCATATCAAGAAAAAGAGGCCAGTATTTCAATCATCAGTCCTTCACATAAAGGAAATTACCGGTGCTCGTTTACGACACAACAGTGTTCCGGGCCAGTTTATTAAATGCGTCGTATACGTTACAACCGAAATCAAAGGGTTAAAAAGCAAGTCTATACTATCAGGTCACCTGACACAAGTATATATCTAACAAGTCTGAACAGGATTTTGCTAAAAAGGAACTCTATGCTATCGAGAGTTTATATATGTTTCAACATATCAGTAACAGTGTCTCCAGGCACAAGTATATAACTAAGAAGTCTGAACACGTTTTTATTAAAAAGCAACTCTATGCTGTCGAGAGTTTATACATGTTTGAACATGTCAGTCACCATGTCACCTTGCACAAGTATATATCTAACAAGTCTGAACAAGTTTTTATTACAAAGCAACTTTATGCTATTTGCAGTATATACATGTTTAAACATTTCAGTGACCATGTAACCTCTCACAAGTATATATCTAACAATTCTGAACAGGTTTTTATTAAAAAGCAACTGTGTGCTATCTGCAGTGCAGACATGTTTAAACATGTCAGTAACAAAGTCACCTGGCACAAGTATATATCTAACAAGTCTAAACTGGTTTTTATTAAAAAGCACTCTATGCTATCCACAGTTTATACATGTTTAAACATGTCAGTAACCACATCACCTAGCACAAGTATATACTTAACAAGTCTGAACAGGTTTTTATTAAAAAGCAAGTTTATACTATCCAAGGTGTATACATGATTAAACATGTCTGTAAGCATGTCACCTGGCACAAGTATATATCTAAGAAGCCTGAACAGGTTTTTATGAAAAAGTATCTCTATTCTATCTAGAATTTATAAATGTTTAAACATGTCAGCAAGCAAGTCACCTGCCACTAGTATATATCTAAGATGTCTGAACAGGTTTTTATTGAAAAGCAATTCGTTGCTATCCAGATTGTATAAATGTTTCAACATGTCAGTAACCATGTCACCTGGCACAAGTATATATCTAAAAGTCTGGATAGGTTTCTTCGAAAAAAAATTCTATGCAAACCTGGCACAAGTATATACCTAATAAGTCTGAACATGTTTTTATTAAAAAGCAAGTCTATGCTGTCTGCAGTGTTACATGGTTAAACATGTCATTCTCTGCTTAAACATGTCAGTCAACATGTCACCTGACACAAGTATATATCTAACAAGTCTGAACATGTCTTTGTTAAATAGCAAATCTATGCTATAAATAGTTTATATGTTTAAACATGGCAGTCACTGTCACTTTATTCAGGACGCAGGCCGTTTATATAGCGGCGGACTGACGTCACACAGAGGAATGCAATAGAATCTTGGTGACCTGAGGCCAATTACTCTCGACAATAATTACAATGGATAAATACAAGTTGAGTTAAAAGAAAATGGACAATGGCTGATCTAACAATATTCTAATATATGTGAAAAAGAGACATATACAAAATAAGTTGGTAACAGGTACAAATTTACATAGATGAGCTTGGTTGATTCAGTATGGCAGATCCTGCTTGACCCACTTCTATAGGAGCGGTATAGAAAACGGGTTGTTCATCATAGAAGACTAGCATAGCGGGGACTTGTTTACAGTCTGTCCATACTGGCGTATATTTGGTTTTTATTGAGAAAGCACCTTGTGTTGTATCTTATCTTCAGTAAGTCGAGCATCCATTGCATGGTAAAATATGTGTAGGAGAAGGATTCATACAGAAGTAACTACTTGCAAATAACCGTTCATTATAGGTTATATTAAGACCTCTGGAAATGTAACATTATGGTATTTATTAATGTTGGGATTTAGTTATTGTTCATTAAGTAGCTTTAACTGTGGTTTTTATATGTATTAATATACATAGAATGTATTCTAACTAAGGATTAAAAGGAGCCTCTTTAATCCTGCAATTACAGTCGTTACTCAAACATTACCACTAGAGAGAGAGAGAGAGAGAGAGAGAGAGAGAGAGAGAGAGAGAGAGAGAGAGAGAGAGAGAGGAATTTTATTCCAGAGATTATGGCTCATGGAGCTTCAGGATGAGATAATACCTGGCACATAAACATAACTTAAACGTATTCTGTGATTTGTATTTCGCATAAATTGTCAGCAAAAGTCTGATTTGAGCCTCGAATTCCTTCCATTTCCTCTGAAGTCCGATTTCAGCAGCGGGTCCCTTGTGTTCCCAAGAGCAAAGCCTCATTTTACGGATTTATCTCTTACTTAACTTAAAGGAAAGTATATCACTTCACTTCACACTTTGCTATTCAACGATTCAGATTATTTGTTGTATTGCATTCTCTTGGTGTGAATGTGCTTTCATCTCTGATGATTGAGTGATTCTTTCTTTTATCATCGGCGGTGTAAACTCATTTTCTCACTCCATGACTCAATGCTTTCCAGAGCTAATGCTTTGTGTTCGTGCCTGAGCCCAGCTCTAGAGTTCCCTACTTCCTCCTGGTTAATTTAGGTGAGCGGTGAATGGTGAACATTTTTCCATTTTACAGCTCCATTTCCTGTAAGGTACAAAATCATTTGATGTTAAGGAACCCATACTTTCTCAGCCTCAGCCGCTGGAATTGCTCAAAATGCTTTAGAAGGTGCAAGAAAGCACACATTTTTTCTACTGAAAATAAGAAGACAATCTTTTCCTAATCTTACCATGGTAAAAGATCTTAGTCTGTGAAATGCCTTAACCACTCTACTCAGGATTATAGAATTATTCCTTAACCCAGTTTTACACTTCCATTCCTTTTCCTTCAGAGACAGACGAGGCCCTTATCAGGTAATAAACCTCATCATATTTAGGAACTACATAGACTGATTACAGCCTCTGCCAGACAAGGACATTTTGTTACCAAATCTTTATTAAAAGAAAGTCCCGGTACCATTATATAATGAAAGTCGCCAAGTTTGAGAAGCATTCGGTAAGCATTTATAAGTTCACTGCTCGAGTCAAGATAGGTAACGGATAGATTGTGAAGGACCTAAGAGATCGCCTTCATCCATTAGACAGTGAGAGGAGCAGATCCTGTTTTCTTTTGGAACTTGATTAGGGATTTTTAGTCAATTCCTGTTGCATTACACTCTTTTTGCATAAGAGGGCAAACAAAATTTTGATTGTAAGTTGTCTGTTGTCACAGCTAATATAAGTTTAGAAATATAATCATATATTTTTGTGATACGATAAGAGAAATTGTGCTGCATTCAGTCTTTATTAATTTATAATCACTGGTTTATTACCTAAGAAAAATCCAAAAGAATACAGTAATTATCCACAGAAAAAAATGATGTACATCGTTTCCCAGAGATTATAAATCATCATATTATGACAGATTCCTTAGTTCATAAATTCTATAATATTGTGCTCATTTAGAGTTAATTACAAGTTAAAAACACAGCATTCAAATTCGTTTAACACATTCAAAGTTTTCAAAATAATTTGATTATTTTGAGTGACATCCAAAATGAAAACAATCTCAAACCACTTGACAAGAATAACTTCATGAGGTCTGATTGGATGACATGGTCAGTTGCAGAGAATCTCCGAACCTTCTTGAAGTTAATGTTGCAACTGCAAAAGTGCAACCCGAAGCAGTCGTGCTAGTAATAGTAACACTTGCAATAGTGGACGGGGCAGTACGGAGGAATGTGAAAGCAATTATAGTTGCATCAATCAAACATCTCCGGGTCATTGTACCAGATGCCAACGGGCCAGCAGTAACTACTGTCATAGTAATAATGGTATCTATCAAAGGAACAACATCTTTAAGGACTCCTTTACATAAGAGGTGTTTTTCCTTGGCATCTTTGGAAGTACTGAGGTCAATCCTTAGTGATTACCAGACCTCAGACCTTTGCGCCTTCTATTTGTTTATGAAGTGGTTGTATAAAAAACTTATGGTAATAGTTCATTGTAATATTTTTTAAAGCAACTTCATATGAAAGTGACTTCTCACTTACCTGTTTTCCTGAGGGGCATTCTCCCCGAGGGCATTCTTCAAAAGGAGCTTCAACTCCACGTCCACGGGCCCAGCAAATGCCCAACACCTGTCAGATATGAAAAGGGCAGACACCTGTCAGGAAGAGTGGCCAAAATTTGCTATTTAGTATTGCCAGGTGCCATTTATGCCCAAATGGGTATATGATAGAACAAAACCTTTAGCAGTATACTTGCACACTTACTTCTAGGACAGACAGCCATACTCACAGCGACTAGAAAGAACTTGACGAGGCCCTTGAGTGGTGAAGGTGGCATATTCTAAATATTTCAAGGGTAATTTAAATGGTAGAAATTACCCTTGAAATTGAAAATGACACCTGTTATACTGCTGAAGAAAGAGTCTTCAAGGAGTCTTCAGAATCTTGGGTGAGGATTTTTAGCCAATATTTTTGACTATCATTTTCTCAAACTAGAGCATAGTCATTCATGTAATGATGGCTACCTCCGGCGATTCCGGAGGAAATCTTTTTTAAGGGGTCCTTTTTTTATTTTTTTTGTTTTTTCCCAGGGTCCAATTCAGCTGAAGAAAGAATCTTCAAGGAGTCTTCAGGGATTCTTCGGTGAAGATTTTGACGCCAATATTTTTACTATCATTTTCTCAAACTAGAGCATAGTCATTCATGTAATGATGGCCACCTCCGGCGATTCCGGAGGAAATCTTTGCAAGGGGTCCTTTTTGTTTTTTTTGTGTGGCCCAGGGGTACAATTCAGCTGGGACCCTTGTTATACTGCTGAAGAAAGAATCTTCAAGGAATCTTCAGGGATTCTTTCGGTGAGGATTTTATGCCAATACGAAGACTATCATTTTCAAACTAGAGCATAGTCATTCATGTAATGATGGCTACCTCCGGCGATTCCGGAGGAAATCTTTGCTAAGGGGTCCTTTTTGTTTTTTTTGTGGGGCCCAGAGGTCCAATTCAGCTGAAGAAAAATCTTCAAGGAGTCTTTAGGGATTCTTCGGTGAAGATTTTATGCCAATACGAAGACTATCATTTTCTCAAACTAGAGCATAGTCATTCATGTAATGATGGCTACCTCCGGCGATTCCGGAGGAAATCTTTGCAAGGGTCCTTTTTGTTTTTTTGAGGCCCAGGGTCCAATTCAGCTGAAGAAAGAATCTTCAAGGAGTCTTCAGCGATTTTTCGGTGGGGATTTTGGCGCCAATACGAAGACTATCATTTTCTCAAACTAGAGCATAGTCATTCATGTAATGATGGCCACCTCCGGCGATTCCGGAGGAAATCTTTGGTAAAGGGTCCTTTTTTGGGTTTGTTTGTGGGGCCCAGGGGTCCAATTCAGCCGGGACCCTTGCGTGGTGAAGGTGGCATATTCTAAACCAGGGTGTAAAAAAAAAAAAAAAAAAAGTCCAGCCTCAAAAAATAGAACTTTCAAAATTTTCGACCTAACTAACCCTTGTTAGTACAGTTCTATTAATTTTGGGGATGTAAAATTTTTTGGGCCAATATTTCCAGTTTCCAAAAATCGATGAGTGTAAATTCAGAATTGCATAATTCTAAAATGACTCTTAGCTACGGGGCCTCAAAGTCGATTTTTTAGTTTATACAATAAAAATTCAGGCATCCAAAACTCAGTAAGGCCTAAACGTATTGATGTTTTGTATGAATTTTTTAATAGAACGGATCAAAATAAAGGGGGCTCTAATTGGAGCCTCATGTCCGTGGCAGGATCCCTCTCGGCTATGGGACCTCAAAGTTGGTGTTTTTGTTAATTTTACATATGATCCTTGCAATTTCAAAATGACACCTGCATTACTTACAATGTTACAGGAACCTTGAAACTGAAAATGACACATGGAATACTACAACAGAGTGCCAATGATGAAAGGCTACCAACTATATAAATGGTAGAAATTACCCTTGAAATTGAAAAAATGACACCTGTTATACTGCTGAAAAAGAGTCTTCAAGGAGTCTTCAGGGAATCTTGGGTGAGGATTTTGGAGCCAATATGAAGACTATCATTTTCTCAAACTAGAGCATAGTCATTCATGTAATGATGGCCACCTCCGGCGATTCCGGAGGAAATCTTTGCTAAGGGTCCTTTTTTGTTTTTTTTTTTTGAGGGGCCCAGGGGTCCAATTCAGCTGAAGAAAGAATCTTCAAGGAGTCTTCAGGGATTCTTCAGTGAAGATTTTGGCGCCAATACGAAGACTATCATTTTCTCAAACTAGAGCATAGTCATTCATGTAATGATGGCCACCTCCGGCGATTCCGGAGGAAATCTTTGCTAAGGGGTCCTTTTTTTTTTTTTGTGGGGCCCAGGGGTCCAATTCAGCCGGGACCCTTGTTATACTGCTGAAGAAAAAATCTTCAAGGAATCTTCAGGGATTCTTCGGTGAGGATTTTGGCGCCAATACGAAGACTATCATTTTCTCAAACTAGAGCATAGTCATTCATGTAATGATGGCCACCTCCGGCGATTCCGGAGGAAATCTTTGGTAAGGGTCCTTTTTTTTTTTTTTTTTTTTTTGGGGGCCAAGGGTCCAATTCAGCTGAAGAAAGAATCTTCAAGGAGTCTTCAGGGATTTTTCGGTGAAGATTTTATGCCAATATGAAGACTATCATTTTCTCAAACTAGAGCATAGTCATTCATGTAATGATGGCCACCTCCGGCGATTCCGGAGAAATCTTTGGTAAGGGTCCTTTTTTTTTTTTTTTTGTGGGGCCTAGGGGTCCAATTCAGCTGAAGAAAGAATCTTCAAGGAGTCTTCAGGGATTCTTCGGTGAAGATTTTGGCGCCAATACGAAGACTATCATTTTCTCAAACTAGAGCATAGTCATTCATGTAATGATGGCCACCTCCGGCGATTCCGGAGGAAATCTTTGCAAGGGTCCTTTTTGTTTTTTTTTGTGGGGCCCAGGGGTCCAATTCAGCTGGGACCCTTGTTAAGAAGAAAGAATCTTCAAGGAATCTTCAGGATTACTTCGGTGAGGATTTTGGAGCCAATATGAAGACTATCATTTTCTCAAACTAGAGCATAGTCATTCATGTAATGATGGCCACCTCCGGCGATTCCGGAGGAAATCTTGCTAAGGGTCCTTTTTGTTTTTTTTGGGGCCCAGGGGTCCAATTCAGCTGAAGAAAGAATCTTCAAGGAATCTTCAGGGATTCTTCGGTGAAGATTTTGACGCCAATACGAAGACTATCATTTTCTCAAACTAGAGCATAGTCATTCATGTAATGATGGCCACCTCCGGCGATTCCGGAGGAAATCTTTGCAAGGGTCCTTTTTTGTTTTGTTTTGTGGGGCCCAGGGGTCCAATTCAGCTGGGAATCTTCAAATGGTGTGGTGAAGGTGGCATATTCTAAACCAGGGGTGTAAAAAAAAAAAAAAAGTCCAGCCTCAAAAATAGAACTTTCAAATTTTTCGACCTAACTAACCCTTGTTAGTACAGTTCTATTAATTTTGGGATGTAAAATTTTTTTAGCCAATATTTCCAGTTTCCAAAAATCGATGAATGGAAATTCAGACTTGCATAATGCTAAAATGACTCTTAGCTACGGGGGCCTCAAAGTCGATTTTTTTTTATACAATAAAAATTCAGGCATCCAAAACTCAGCAAGGCCTGAATGTATTGATGTTTTGTATGAATTTTTTTAATAGAACGGATCAAAATAAAGGGGCTCTAATTGGAGCCTCATTTCCGTGGCAGGTTCCCCTCTCGGCTATGGGACCTCAAAGTTGTGTTTTTGTTAATTTTACATATGAACCTTGCAATTTCAAAATGACACCTGATTATTTACAAGGTTACAGGAACCTTGAAACTGAAAATGACACATGGAATACTACAACAGAGTGCCAATGATGAAAGGCTACCAGCTATATAAATGGTAGAAATTACCCTTGAAATTGAAAATGACACCTGTTATACTGCTGAAGAAAGAGTCTTCAAGGAGTCTTCAGTGAATCTTGGGTGAGGATTTTGGCGCCAATACGAAGACTATCATTTTCTCAAACTAGAGCATAGTCATTCATGTAATGATGGCTACCTCTGGCGATTCCGGAGGAAATCTTTGCTAAGGGGTCCTTTTTGTTTTTTTTTTTTGGGGCCCAGGGGTCCAATTCAGCTGAAGAAAGAATCTTCAAGGAATCTTCAGGATTCTTCGGTGAAGATTTTGGCGCCAATACGAAGACTATCATTTTCAAACTAGAGCATAGTCATTCATGTAATGATGGCCACCTCCGGCATTCCGGAGGAAATCTTTGGTAAGGGTCCTTTTTGATTTGTTTGTGGGGCCCAGGGGTCCAATTTAGCTGAAGGACCCTTGCAAAGGTGAAGGTGGCATATTCTAAACCTTGGGTGTAAAAAAAAAAAAAAAAAAAAAAATGAGTCCAGCCTCAAAAATAGAACTCATTCAAAAATCTGGCCCCAATCTAACCCTTGTTAGGGAAAGTTCTATTAATTTTGGGGATGTAAAATTTTTTGGGGCCAATATTTCCAGTTTCAAAAAATCGATGAATGGAAATTTCAGACTTCTTAATTCTAAAATGATTTAGCTAAGGGGCCTCAAAGTTGATTTTAGTTTTCAATCAAATTCAGGCATCCAAAACTCATTCAGGCCTGAACGTATTGATGTTTTGTATGAATTTTTTTAATAGAACGGATCAAAATAAAGGGGCTCTAATTGAGCCTTTGTTGTGGCAGGTTCCCTCTGAAGCTAAGGACCTTCAAAGTTGGTGTTTTTGTTAATTT
Source organism: Macrobrachium rosenbergii (assembly GCF_040412425.1). Taxonomy (NCBI): domain Eukaryota; kingdom Metazoa; phylum Arthropoda; class Malacostraca; order Decapoda; family Palaemonidae; genus Macrobrachium; species Macrobrachium rosenbergii. The sequence continues at coordinate 620,859 of NC_089763.1, read as the reverse complement.
TTTATGAACCTTGCATTTTCAAATGACACCTATCATTTTCTCAAACAAGAGCACAGTCAACCATGAAACTGAAAAATGACACATGGAATACTACAACAGAGTGCCAATGATGAAAGGCTACCAGCTATACAAATGGTAGAAATTACCCTTGAAATTGAAAAATGACACCTGTTATACTGCTGAAGAAAGAGTTTTCAAGGAGTCTTCAGGGAATCTTGGGTGAAGATTTTGGAGCCAATACGAAGACTATCATTTTCTCAAACTAGATCATAGTCATTCATGTAATGATGGCTACCTCCGGCGATTCCGGAGGAAATCTTGCTAAGGGGTCCTTTTTTTTTTTTTTTTTTTAGGGCCCAGGGGTCCAATTCAGCTGAAGAAAGAATCTTCAAGGAGTCTTCAGGGATTCTTCGGTGAAGATTTTGGCGCCAATACGAAGACTATCATTTTCTCAAACTAGATCATAGTCATTCATGTAATGATGGCCACCTCCGGCGATTCCGGAGGAAATCTTTGCTAAGGGGTCCTTTTTTTTTTTTTGTGGGGCCCAGGGGTCCAATTCAGCTGAAGAAAGAATCTTCAAGGAGTCTTCAGGGATTTTTCGGTGAAGATTTTGGCGCCAATACGAAGACTATCATTTTCTCAAACTAGAGCATAGTCATTCATGTAATGATAGCCACCTCCGCGATTCCGGAGGAAATCTTTGGTAAGGGGTCCTTTTTTTTTGTTTTTTGGGGTCCAATTCAGCCCAGGACCCAATTATAGCTGAAGAAAGAATCTTCAAGGAATCTTCAGGGATTCTTCGGTGAGGATTTTGGCGCCAATACGAAGACTATCATTTTCTCAAACTAGAGCATAGTCATTCATGTAATGATGGCCACCTCCGGCGATTCCGGAGGAAATCTTTGTAAGGGTCCTTTTTTTTTTTTTTTTTTGTGGGGCCCAGAGGTCCAATTCAGCTGAAGAAAAAATCTTCAAGGAGTCTTCAGGGATTCTTCGGTGAAGATTTTGGCGCCAATACGAAGACTATCATTTTCTCAAAATAGAGCATAGTCATTCATGTAATGATGGCCACCTCCGGCGATTCTGGAGGAAATCTTTGGTAAGGGTCCTTTTTGGGTTTGTTTGTGGGGCCCAGGGGTCCAATTCAGCAGCTGACCCTTGCGTGAGGTAAAGGCGGCATATTCTAAACCTGGGGTGTAAAAAAAAAAAAAAAAAAACTCCAGCCTCAAAAATAGAACTTTCAAAATTTTCGACCTAACTAACCCTTGTTAGTACAGTTCTATTAATTTTGGGGATGTAAAATTTTTTGGCCATGACACCAGTTTCCAAAAATCGATGAATGAAATTCAGACTTGCATAATTCTAAAATGATTCTTAGCTACGGGGCCTGAAAGTCGATTTTTTATTTATACAATAAAATTCAGGCATCCAAAACTCAGTTAGGCCTGAACGTATTGATGTTTTGTATGAATTTTTTAATAGAACGGATCAAAATAAAGGGGCTTAATTGGGGCCTCATGTCCGTGGCAGGTTCCTCTCGGCTATGGGACCTCAAAGTTGGTGTTTTTGTTAATTTTACATATGATCCTTGCAATTTCAAAATGACATCATTTTTACAAGGTTACAGGAACCTTGAAACTGAAAAATGACACATGGATTACTACAACAGAGTTCCAATGATGGAAGGCTACCAGCTATATAAATGGTAGAAATTACCTTTTTTTTTTTTCGAAAAAATGACACCTCCATACTGCTGAAGAAAGAGTCTTCAAGGAGTCTTCAGGGAATCTTCAGTGAGGATTTTGGAGCCAATACGAAGACTATCATTTTCTCAAACTAGAGCATAGTCATTCATGTAATGATGGCCACCTCCGGCGATTCCGGAGGAAATCTTTGCTAAGGGGTCCTTTTTTTTTTTTTTTTTTTGTGGGGCCCAGCGCTCCAATTCAGCTGAAAAAGGAATCTTCAAGGAGTCTTCAGGGATTCTTCGGTGAAGATTTTGGCGCCAATACGAAGACTATCATTTTCTCAAACTAGAGCATAGTCATTCATGTAATGATGGCCACCTCCGCGATTCCGGAGGAAATCTTTTTGCTAAGGGGTCCATTTTTTTTTTTTTTTTGTGGGGCCCAGGAGTCCAATTCAGCTGAAGAAAGAATCTTCAAGGAGTCTTCAGGATTCTTCGGTGAAGATTTTGGTGCCAATACGAAGACTATCATTTTCTCAAACTAGAGCAGAGTCATTCATGTAATGATGGCTACCTCCGGCGATTCTGGAGGAAATCTTTGCTAAGGGTCCTTTTTGTTTTTTTTTGTTTTGGGCCCAGGGGTCCAATTCAGCTTGTTATAGAAGAAAGAATCTTCAAGGAATCTTCAGGGGATTCTTCGGTGAAGATTTTGGCAAATACGAAGACTATCATTTTCTCAAACTAGAGCATAGTCATTCATGTAATGATGGCTACCTCCGCGATTCTGGAGGAAATCTTTGCTAAGGGGTCCTTTTTGTTTTTTTTTGTAGGCCCCAGGGTCCAATTCAGCTGGACCAATTATACACTGAAGAAAGAATCTTCAAGGAATCTTCAGGGATTCTTCGGTGAAGATTTTGGCGCCAATACGAAGACTATCATTTTCAAACTAGAGCATAGTCATTCATGTAATGATGGCTACCTCCGGCGATTCCGGAGGAAATCTTGGTAAGGGGTCCTTTTTTTTTTTTTTTTTTTTTTGGGGCCCAGGGGTCCAATTCAGCTGAAGAAAGAATCTTCAAGGAGTCTTCAGGGATTCTTCGGTGAAGATTTTGGCGCCAATACGGAGACTATCATTTTCTCAAACTAGAGCATAGTCATTCATGTAATGATGGCCACCTCCGGCGATTCCGGAGGAAATCTTGCAAACGGGTCCTTTTTTGTATTTTTTGTGGGGCCCAGGAGTCCAATTCAGCTGAAGAAAGAATCTTCAAGGAGTCTTCAGGGATTCTTTCGGTGAAGATTTTGGCACCAATACGAAGACTATCATTTTCTCAAACTAGAGCATAGTCATTCATGTAATGATGGCCACCTCCGGATTCTGGAGGAAATCTTTGCTAAGGAGTCCTTTTTTGTTTTTTTGTGGGGCCAAGGGTCTAATTCAGCTGGGACCCTTGTTATACTACTGAAGAAAGAATCTTCAAGGAATCTTCAGGATTCTTGGTGAGGATTTTGGCGCCAATACGAAGACTATCATTTTCAAACTAGAGCATAGTCATTCATGTAATGATGGCCACCTCCGGCGATTCCGGAGGAAATCTTTGGTAAGGGTCCTTTTTTTTTTTTTTTTTTTGTGGGGCCCAGGGGTCCAATTCAGCTGAAAAAGAATCTTCAAGGAGTCTTCAGGGATTCTTCGGTGAAGATTTTGGCGCCAATACTGAAGACTATCATTTTTTCAAACTAAGCATAGTCATTCATGTAATGATGGCCACCTCCGGCGATTCCGGAGGAAATCTTTGGTAAGTGGTCCTTTTTTTTTTTTTTTGTTGGGGCCCAGAGGTCCAATTCAGCTGAAGAAAGAATCTTCAAGGAGTCTTCAGGGATTCTTCGGTGAAGATTTTGGCGCCAATACAAAGACTATCATTTTCTCAAACTAGAGCATAGTCATTCATGTAATGATGGCCACCTCCGGCGATTCTGGAGGAAATCTTTGGTAAGGGGTCCTTTTTTGGGTTTGTTTGTGGTGCCCAGGGGTCCAATTCAGCCGGGACCCTTGCGTGGTGAAGGTGGCATATTCTAAACCTGGGGTGTCAAAAAAAAAAAAAAAAAAAGTCCAGCCTCAAAAAATAGAACTTTCAAAATTTTCCACCTAACTAACCCTTGTTAGTACAGTTCTATTAATTTTGGGGATGTAAAATTTTTTGGGCTAATATTTCCAGTTTCCAAAAATCGATGAATGGAAATTCAGACTTGCATAATTCTAAAATGACTCTTAGCTACGGGCCTCAAAGTCGATTTTTAGTTTATACAATAAAAATTCAGGCATCCAAAACTCAGCAAGGCCTGAACGTATTGATGTTTTCTATGAATTTTTAATAGAACGGATCAAAGAAAGGGGCTCTAATTGAAGCCTAATGTCCGTGGCAGGTTCCTCTCGGCTATGGGACCTCAAAGTTGGTGTTTTTGTTAATTTTACATATGATTTTTTGCAATTTCAAAATGACACTCTGCATTACTTTCTTCAAACAGGAACCTCAAACTGAAAAAATGACATATGGAATACTACAACAGAGTGCCAATGATGAAAGGCTACCAGCTATATAAATGGTAGAAATTACCCTTGAAATTGAAAAATGACACCTGTTATACTGCTGAAGAAAGAGTCTTCAAGGAGTCTTCAGGAAATCTTGGTGAGGATTTTGAGCCAATATCAAGACTATCATTTTCTCAAACTAGAGCATAGTCATTCATGTAATGATGGCCACCTCCGGCGATTCCGGAGGAAATCTTTGGTAAGGGTCCTTTTTTGTTTTTTTGTGGGGCCCAGGGTCCAATTCAGCTGAAGAAAGAATCTTCAAGGAGTCTTCAGGGATTCTTCGGTGAAGATTTTGGCGCCAATACGAAGACTATCATTTTCTCAAACTAGAGCATAGTCATTCATGTAATGATGGCCACCTCCGGCGATTCCGGGAGGAAATCTTTAAGTAAGGGGTCCTTTTTTTTTTTTTTTTTTTTTCAGGGCCCAGGGGTCCAATTCAGCTGAAGAAAGAATCTTCAAGGAGTCTTCAGGATTCTTCGGTGAAGATTTTGGTGCCAATACGAAGACTATCATTTTCTCAAACTAGAGCATAGTCATTCATGTAATGATGGCCACCTCCGGCGATTCCGGAGGAAATCTTTGCTAAGGGGTCCTTTTTTTTTTTTTTTGTGGGGCCCAGGGGTCCAATTCAGCTGAAGAAAGAATCTTCAAGGAGTCTTCAGGGGATTTTTCGGTGAAGATTTTGGCGCCAATACGAAGACTATCATTTTCTCAAACTAGAGCATAGTCATTCATGTAATGATGGCCACCTCCGGCGATTCCGGAGGAAATCTTTGCTAAGGGTCCTTTTTTTTTTTTTTTTTTTTGTGGGCCCAGGGGTCCAATTCAGCTGAAGAAAGAATCTTCAAGGAGTCTTCAGGGATTCTTCGGTGAAGATTTTGGCGCCAATACGAAGACTATCATTTTCTCAAACTAGAGCATAGTCATTCATGTAATGATGGCCACCTCTGGCGATTCCGGAGGAAATCTTTGGTAAGGGGTCCTTTTTTTTTTTTTTTTTTTTTTTTCCAGGGTCCAATTCACAGCTGAAGAAAGAATCTTCTAAACCTTCAGGGTTCTTCGAAAAAAAAAATGGCGCCAATAAAAATAAAACTTTCAAACTTTTCGACCTAACTCATTCATGTTAATGATGGCAGTTCGATTAATTTTGGGGATGTAAAATTTTTTTTTTTTTTATTTCCAGTTTCCAAAAATCGATGAATGTAAATTCAGACTTGCAGGGATTCTAAAATGACTTTTGGGGCCAATACGTCGATTTTTATTTTCTAAACTAAATTCAGGCATCCAAAACTCAGTAAGGCCTGGAGGAAATTTTGTATGAATTTTTTTTTTTTTTTTGTCAAAATAAAGGGTCCAATTGGAGCTGAAGAAAGAATCTTCAAGGAGTCTTCATGGGACCTCAAGTTGGTGATTTTGTTAATTTTACGAAGATCTATGCAATTTCAAAATAGAGCATAGTCATTCATGTAAAGGTTACAGGAACCTTGAAACTGAAAAATGACACATGGAATATTACAACAGAGTGCCAATGATGAAAGGCTAGGCTATATAAATTTTTTTGGGGCCCTTGAAATTGAAAAATGACAATGTTATACTGCTGAAGAAAGAGTCTTCAACTAGTCTTCAGGGAATCTTGGGTGAGGATTTTGGAGCCAATACGAAGACTATCATTTTCTCAAACTAGAGCATAGTCATTCATGTAATGATGGCCACCTCCAGCGATTCCGGAGTAAATCTTTGTATGAGGGGTCCTTTTTTTGTTTTTTTTTTTTGGGCCCACGGTTCCAATTCAGCTGAAGAAAGAATCTTCAAGGAGTCTTCAGGGATTCTTCGGTGAAGATTTTGGCGCCAATACGAAGACTATCATTTTCTCAAACTAGAGCATAGTCATTCATGTAATGATGGCCACCTCCGGCGATTCCGGAGGAAATCTTTGGTAAGGGGTCCTTTTTGTTTTTTTTTTTTGACCAGGGGTCCAATTCAGGGGACCAATGTTATCCTGCTGAAGAAAGAATCTTCAAGAAATCTTCAGGGATTCTTCGGTGAAGATTTTGGCGCCAATACGAAGACTATCATTTTCTCAAACTAGAGCATAGTCATTCATGTAACCCTGATTCAGGTAATCTTTAGAACCTGTTTGTTTTTTTTTTTAGGGTAGTGTAATTCAGCTGAAGAAAGAATCTTTGGGCTTCAGGGACTCTTCAGTGAAGATTTGGGACCAATTTTTTTTTTTTTTTTTCAAACTAGAGCAAGTATTCATCTTTCTACCTGGTGTAGGAGAAAAAACTCTAGTAAGGGGTCAATACCCTTTTTATTCAAAATCTGACAATAAGTATGAAGAAAGAAATTACATACATTTATACTACAAAAAGAGTATCCTGAGGTTCAGAATTCTTGAGAATATGAAGACTATCATTTTCTCAAACTAGAGCATTGAGTCATTTGAGACTAGTCAGGCTGTGATAGCTCAAAAATTGCAAAATCTGGAAAGAGGAGAAATCCTATTTTACATTTTTTTTTTTTCAAGAGAAAACTTTGCATAAAAAAAATTTTTCTACCACTAAATCTTTATGGATTTGGATGAAATTTTTTTATAAGTATTCTGCAAGCATCTAAAATCATGGGAAAAATAAAATAAAATAATTTGTTTTTTTTAAATGGGCCAAAAGGGGTCCATTTGGATGGCACCAAGACTGCCATCCAGTCTTCAAAATATTTTTCATGAAAAATTTATGACATGGCTTAAAAAAGTTTTATTTTTATGTTAAATGTTTTTTCAAATGTAATATATAATAAAAAATAAACAATAGACAATAATAATAATAATTTTTTGTTTTTTTTTTTTTTGGCACCAGGAATTGGAGCACTTCAGCTGAGGAAAGTATCTTCAGGTGGTGGGCACAGGTTGTTTTCCTGCAGACTTGCTCATTTTTTTGATCTAGAGCATAGTCATTCAAAGATGGCACCTCTGCCGCTTTTCAGAGCGTCCCTTTTTTTTTTTTTGTAGTGATGTCTCCACCTCAAACAAGAACAAATGAAGGATGAGACATCCCTTGGAAGATATCTCTTCTGCTGCAGGCGGTTGAAGATTTTGGGACGACAAAGTTATCATTTTCTCAAACCAGAGCAAATTTTCTTCATGTAAACTGGCATTTTCTGGTCGGTGCTGAGAAATATTTAACCTGAAGGCGTTATTGTTTTTGTTGAGGGCCAAAGAAGTCCAATTCAGCTGAAGGGAATCTTCAAGGGTCTTCCTGCTTCAGGTCATGAAGATTTTGCAGCACAATGGTCGAAGACTATCATTTTCCCCTCCCATGGTCATTCATGTACATGATGTGCGTCTTCTGACGTTTCCACAAGTGTCTTTTGATGGTGGACCTTTGGATAAAATCTGCATCCTCTTGGTTGACTTCAGCTGACGAAAGAATTGGCACATCAGGGTTGGGATATCTTCATGAAGATTTTGGACAGCCAATACCGACTGTCCCAACTCAATTGGAAATCATTCAGCAATTCCAGAGAGGCATGTAGGGTTTTAGGAAATAATTTGGTAAAGGTCCCATTTTTGCAGGCTCTTTGCTGGGGCCCAGGGATTCCAAACCAGTTGTCGAAAGAACAACAGTCCCTAAGGACGTCCTGAAGGGCCGCCAACTCTGTAGACTAAAATTTTTCTCCCCTAGAGCATAGACCCTTCATGTACCGTATGATGGTCTTGCCACAGTAGGGATTGAATTGCATCATATAATGTGTTTCTGCATCGCAAGCCAGGGGTCCAATTTGATACCATACCTAAAGAGGAAGAAGAAAACTTCTTCATTAAGTTATAAATCAAAACTTGAAAGACTTTGTTATAATGAAATAACAGAAATGTTGAATGAATGGCTAAACAAAAAAGTATTGGAGGATAATGATAATAATGATACAAAAATTTTTACAAATATTCACAGGGGTCCAACATTTAAGAAAGATATCTTTGCTGGTTTGGGATTTTCGGAATAAACATGCGAGAAAAAAAAACGTCCCTCAAAGGCTAGCAGTTGTTCATCTCAGTAAGATGAGGCCCTGGATTCGGAGGAAATCTTGCAGTGCCGGGATGACAGTATTTGTTTTTTCCTTTATGGGGCGAACTTGTCCAATTCAGATGAAGTCTGAATCTTGCCAGCATTATTCAAACCATTCTTCGGTGAAGAATTTTGCGCCAATACTCGCTCATTTTTCTCAAACTGAGCAGAAGGGGCATCCTAATGTAATGAGAACATCTCTTCTGTCCGAGGTGGTTGGGTCCTTTTTTTTTTTTTTTTTGTTAATTTTACAGGGGTCCAATTCAGCTGAAGAAAGAATCTTCAAAGAGTCTTCAGTTCCATGAAGTTGGCGCCAATATGTCATTTTCTGAAACTAGAGTTAGTTTTCATGTAATGATAGCTACCAGCGATTCGGAGGAAATCTTTAATGCAAGGACGGATTTTTTTGTTTTTTTTTGTGGCAAGGGGTCCAATTCAGCTGAAGAAAGAACCTTCCAAGGGTGTCTTAGCAGTTAGTGTGTTTGTAGTGAACCCTCCCCATTTTGTCACTCCTTGAAATAGATGACATCATTTTCTCAAAGTAGACACTGTTTTGTCCCTTCAGCTAATGTCTGGTAGGTTAACTTGAGGGCTTCACCAGCTGAGGAAATCTTTGGTCCTCCTCCTCTTCCTGTTTTTGTAACTCAGAGGGGCTAAGCTGAAGGGCAAAGCTCTTGGAGTCTTCAGGACGTTTTCGGCTCGATTTTCCAATACGGGGACTATCATTTCTCAAACTCGAGCTAGTCATTCATGTAATGATGGCACCTCCCACGTGTCCGAGGAAATCATCAAACACCCTGTTTTTTTTTTTTTTGAGGGGTCCTCCAGGGTGTCCAATCCAGCAGAAAAAGAAGCTTCAAAGAGTCCTCCCTCCTTCACGAAATTTCTTCTCGACATGGCGAAACCTGCAAACTAAAAAATTTGAAACTTAGACCAAAAAAACCATCTTGGCCATGATGAGCAATCTCCAAAATGGCAGTTGGTCTTTGTAGAGCAACCATCCGTTTTTATTTTTGTGGGGCCACTATAGTCCAAATAACAATGATGCAGAAAAATTTTACAAAAGTCTTCAAAATCACTTTTCGGTGAAGATTTTGGCACCAAATATACACAAAAGACTATCATTTTCTCGAAAATAGAGCATAGTCATTCATGTAATGATGGTCTACCTCCATGTCAGATTCGACAAAGACTTTTGGTATTCCTTTTTGAAAAATGAGTCCACCTTCAGCTGAAGAAAGAATCTTCAAGGAGTCTTCAGGCATTCTTCGGTGAAAATTTTGGCGCCAATACCTGTCCAGACTATCATTTTCAAACTAGAGCATAGTCATTCATGTAATGATGGCTTTGCTCAAGCGATTCCTTCTTTGGTAAGGGGTCCTTTTTTTTTTTTTTTTGTGGGGCCCAGGGTCCAATTCAGCTGAAAAAGAATCTTGAAGGAGTCTTCAGGGAATCTTCGGTGAAGATTTTGGCGCCAATATGAAGACTATCATTTTCTCAAACTAGAGCATAGTCATTCATGTAATGATGGCCACCTCAGGCGATTCCGAGGAAATCTTTGCTAAGGGGTCCTTTTTTTTTTTTTTTTTTTTTTGTGGGGCCCAGGGTCCAATTCAGCTGAAAAAGAATCTTCAAGGAGTCTTCAGGGATTCTTTTCAGTGAAGATTTTGGCACCAATACAAAGACTATCATTTTCTCAAACTAGAGCATTGTCATTCATGTAATGATGGACACCTCCGGCGATTCCGGAGGAAATCTTTGGTAAAGGGTCCTTTTTGTTTTTTTTTGTGGGGCCCAGGGGTCCAATTCAGGGACCCTTGAAGAAAAGAATCTTCAAGGAGTCTTCAGGATTCTTCAGTGAGGATTTTGGCGCCAATACGAAGACTATCTTTTCTCAAACTAGAGCATAGTCATTCATGTAATGATGGCCACCTCAGGCGATTCGGAGGAAATCTTTGCTAAGGGTCCTTTTTTTTTTTTTTTTTTTTGTGGGGCCCAGGGGTCCAATTCAGCTGAAGAAAGAATCTTCAAGGAGTCTTCAGGGATTCTTCGGTGAAGATTTTGGCGCCAATACAAAGACTATCATTTTCTCAAACTAGAGCATAGTCATTCATGTAATGATGGACACCTCCGGCGATTCCGAAGGAAATCTTTTGCTAAGGGGTCTTTTTGTTTTTGTGGGGCCTAGGGGTCCAATTCAGCAGGGACCCTTGTTATACTGCTGAAGAAAGAATCTTCATGGAGTCTTCAGGGATTCTTCGGTGAAGATTTTGGCGCCAATACGAAGACTATCATTTTCTCAAACTAGAGCATAGTCATTCATGTAATGATGGCCACCTCCGGCGATTCCGGAGGAAATCTTGGTAAGGGTCCTTTTTTTTTTTTTGTTGGGCCCAGGGTCCAATTCACCTGAAGAAAGAATCTTCAAGGAGTCTTCAGGGATTCTTCGGTGAAGATTTTGGCGCCAATACGAAGACTATCATTTTCTCAAATTAAGCATAGTCATTCATGTAATGATGGCCACCTCCGGCGATTCCGGAGGAAATCTTTACTAAGGGTCCATTTTTTTTTTTTTTTTTGTAGGGCCCAGGGGTCCAATTCAGCTGAAGAAAAAATCTTCAAGGAGTCTTCAGGATTCTTCAGTGAAGATTTTGGCGCCAATACAAAGACTATCATTTTCTCAAACTAGAGCATAGTCATTCATGTAATGATGGCCACCTCCGGCGATTCCGGAGGAAATCTTTGCTAAGGGTCCTTTTTTTTTTTTTTTTTTTTTTGCCCAGGGGTCCAATTCAGCTGGGATCCTTGTTCAGCTGAAGAAAGAATCTTCAAGGAGTCTTCAGGGATTCTTCGGTGAAGATTTTGGCGCCAATACGAAGACTATCATTTTCTCAAACTAGAGCATAGTCATTCATGTAATGATGGCCACCTCCGGCGATTCCGGAGGAAATCTTTGGTAAGTGGTCCTTTTTGTTTTTTTGTGTGGGGCCCAGGGGTCCAATTCAGCTGAAGAAAGAATCTTCAAGGAGTCTTCAGGGATTCTTCGGTGAAGATTTTGGCGCCAATACGAAGACTATCATTTTCTCAAACTAGAGCATAGTCATTCATGTAATATGGCCACCTCAGGCGATTCCGGAGGAAATCTTTTGGTAAGGGGTCCTTTTTTTGGTTTGTTTTGGGGCCCAGGAGTCCAATTCAGCTGGGACCCTTTGCGTGGTTAAGGTGGCATATTCTAAACCTGGGGTGAAAAAAAAAAAAAAAAAAAAAATAAAAAGAGTCCAGCCTCAAAAAATAAAACTTTCAAAATTTTCGACCTAACTAACCCTTGTTAGTACAGTTCCATTAATTTTGGGGATGTAAAATTTTTTTTGGGTCAATATTTCCAGTTTCAAAAATCGATGAATGAAAATTCAGAATTGCATAATTCTAAAATGACTCTTAGCTACGGGGCCTCAAAGTCGATTATTTAGTTTATACAATAAAATTCAGGCATCCAAAACTCAGTAAGGCCTGAACGTATTGATGTTTTGTATGAATTTTTTTAATAGAACGGATCAAAATAAAGGGGCTCTAATTGAGCCTAATGTCCGTGGCAGGTTCCCTCTCGGCTATGGGAGACCTCAAAGTTGGTGTTTTTTTGTTAATTTTACATATGAACTTTGCAATTTCAAAATGACACTATGATTACTTACAAGGTTACAGGAACCTTGAAACTGAAAAAATGACACATGGAATACTACAACAGAGTGCCAATGATGAAAGGCTACCAGCTATATAAATGGTAGAAATTACCTTTTTTTGAAAAAATGACACCTGTTATACTGCTGAAGAAAGAGTCTTCAAGGAGTCTTCAGGGAATCTTGGGTGAGGATTTTGGAGCCAATACGAAGACTATCATTTTCTCAAACTAGAGCATAGTCATTCATGTAATGATGGCTACCTCTGGCGATTCCGGAGGAAATCTTTGTATGAGGGTCCTTTTTTTTTTTTTTTTATGGGGCCCAGGGTTCCAATTCAGCTGAAGAAAGAATCTTCAAGGAGTCTTCAGGGGATTCTTCGGTGAAGATTTTGGCGCCAATACGAAGACTATCATTTTTCAAACTAGAGCATAGTCATTCATGTAATGATGGCCACCTCCGGCGATTCCGGGAAATCTTTTGCAATCTTTCAGCAAGGGTCCTTTTTTTTTTTTTTTTTTTGGAGAATCCAATGGTCCACAGGGGGAAATCCAATTTATACTGGGGCCCAGGTGTCCAATTCAGCTGAAGAAAGAATCTTCAAGGAGTCTTCAGGGATTCTTCGGTGAAGATTTTGGCGCCAATACGAAGACTATCATTTTCTCAAACTAGAGCATAGTCATTCATGTAATGATGGCCACCTCCGGCGATTCCGGAGGAAATCTTTGGTAAGGGGTCCTTTTTTTTTTTTTTTTTGGGGGCCCAGGGGCCCAATTCAGCTGAAAAAGAATCTTCAAAGAGTCTTCAGGGATTCTTCGGTGAAGATTTTGGCGCCAATACGAAGACTATCATTTTCTCAAACTAGAGCATAGTCATTCATGTAATGATGGCCACCTCCAAAGCGATTCTGGAGGAAATCTTTGGTAAGGGGTCCTTTTTGTTTTTTTGTGGGGCCCAGGGTCCAATTCAGCTGAAGAAAGAATCTTCAAGGAGTCTTCAGGGATTCTTTCGGTGAAGATTTTGGCGCCAATACGAAGACTATCATTTTCTCAAACTAGAGCATAGTCATTCATGTAATGATGGCCACCTCCGGCGATTCCGGAGGAAATCTTTGCTAAGGGGTCCTTTTTTTTTTTTTGTGGGGCCCAGCGGTCCAATTCACCTGAAAAAGGAATCTTCATGGAGTCTTCAGGGATTCTTCGGTGAAGATTTTGGCGGCAATACGAAGACTATCATTTTCTTAAACTAAGCATAGTCATTCATGTAATGATGGCCACCTCCGGCGATTCCGGAGGAAATCTTTGCTAAGGGGTCCTTTTTGTTTTTTTTGGGGGCCCAGGGGTCCAATTCAGCTGAAGAAAGAATCTTCAAGGAGTCTTCAGGATTCTTCGGTGAAGATTTTGGCGCCACGAAGACTATCATTTTCAAACTAGAGCATAGTCATTCATGTAATGATGGCCACTTCCGCGATTCTGGAGGAAATCTTTGTAAGGGTCCTTTTTTGTTTTTTTTTTTTGGTGCCCAGGGGTCCAATTCAGCTGAAAAAGAATCTTCAAGGAGTCTTCAGGGATTCTTCGGTGAAGATTTTGCGCCATTACTAAGAAACCTGGGGTATCAAAAAAAAAAAAAAAAAAAAAAATCAGCCTCAAAAATTCATGTAATGATTTCCACCTAAAGATTCCGGAGACCCTTTTAGTACAGTTCCTTTTAATTTTTTTTTGTGGGGCCAGGTCCAATTCAGCTGGAAAGAATTTCAAGTCTTCAAAATTCAATGAAGATTTTTGAAATTCAAGACTATCATTTTTCAAACTGACTCATAGTCATTCATGTAATGATGGCCACCTCCAATTCGAGAAATTTTTAAGGGTCCTTTTTTTTTTTTTTTTTCAGGCAGTGGTCCAAAAGCTGAAGAAAGAATCTTCAAGGAGTCTTCAGATTCTTGGTGAGAAGATTTTGGCGCCAATACGAAGACTATCATTTTCAAACTAGAGCATAGTCATTCATGTAATGATGGCTACCTCTCGGCTATTCCGGGAATCTTTGTTGGTGTTTTTTTTTTTTATATCCCAGGGGTCCAGTTCAGCTGAAGAAAGAATCTTACAAGGTTACAGGAACCTTGAAACTAAAAATGACATATGAAAACTAGAGCATAGTCAATGATGAAATGGCCACCTCAGTATATAAATGGTAAAGTCCTTTTGAAATTTTGTGGGGCACCTGGGGTCCATTCAGCTGAAGAAAGAATCTTCAAGGAGTCTTCAGGAATCTTGGGTGAAGATTTTGGGCCAATACGAAGACTATCATTTTCTCAAACTAGAGCATAGTCATTCATGTAATGATGGCCTCCTCCGGCGATTCCGGAGGAAATCTTTGCATAAGGGGTCCTTTTTTTTTTTTTTTTTTTTGGGGCCCAGGGTCCAATTCAGCTGAAGAAAGAATCTTCAAAGAGTCTTCAGGGGATTCTTCGGTGAAGATTTTGGCGTCCAATACGAAGACTATCATTTTTCTCAAACTAGAGCATAGTCATTCATGTAATGATGGCCACCTCGCGATTCGGAGAAATCTTTGTAAGGGGTCCTTTTTGTTTTTTTTTTTTTTTGTGGGTTTCCAGGGGACCCTTTCAGCTGAAGAAAGAATCTTCAAGGAGTCTTCAGGGATTTTTCGTGAAGATTTTGGCGCCAATACGAAGACTATCATTTCTCAAACTAGAGCATAGTCATTCATGTAAATGATGGCCACCTCCGGCGATTCCGGAGAAATCTTTGCTAAGGGTCCTTTTTTTTTTTTTTAGCCCAGGGGTCCAATTCAGCTGAAGAAAGAATCTTTAAGGAGTCTTCAGGGATTCTTCGGTGAAGATTTTGGCGCCAATATGAAGACTATCATTTTCTCAAACTAGAGCATAGTCATTCATGTAATGATAGCCACCTCCGGCGATTCCGGAGGAAATCTTTGCAAGGGTCCTTCTTTTTTGTTTGTGGGGCCCAGGGTCCAATTCACCTGGGACCCTTCTTTGAAGGGCATCTTCAAACCTGGTGTGAAAAAAAAATCCAGCCTCAAAAAATAAAACTTTCAAATTTTCACCTAACTAACCCTTTGTTATACAGTTCTATTAATTTTGGGATGTAAAATATTTTGGGTCAATATTTCCAGTTTCAAAAATTTGAATGTAAATTCAGACTGAAGAATAATTCTAAAATGACTCTTAGCTACGGGGCCTGAAAGTCGATTTTTTTTTATACAATAAAATTCAGGCATCCAAAACTCAGTAAGGCCCTGAAATCGTATTGATGTAATTTTGTTCCGGTCCAATTTTTAATGGAACGGATCTTTAGTAAGGGTTTCTTCGGTTTTATTTTTTTGCCAGGGAAGACCAGGTTCCAATCATCTGTATGGGACCTTCAAAGGTGATTCCGGTTTTGTTAACTCTTTGGTAAGGGGTCCTTGATTTTGGCGGTCAATTTCAAATGAAGAAAGAATTTTCTACAGGGACTCTTGAAGATTAGTCATATCATTTTCTCAAAACTAGAGCCACCTCATTCATGAGGAAATCTCCGGTTGGTAGAGGAAATTATGGACATCCTTTTTGTTTTTTTTTTTGTGGACCCAGGTCCAATTCAGCTGAAGAAAGAATCTTCAAGAGTCTTCGAGAAGATTCTTCGGTGCTTGAAGATTTGGAGCCAATACGAAGACTATCATTTTAGCAAACCAGACATAGTCATTCATGTATGATAACCTCAGCGATTCAGGAAATCTTTGGTAGGGGGTCTTTTTTTTCTGGGGCCAAGGGGTCCAGTTCAGCTGAAGAAAGAATCTTCAAGGTGTCTTCAGATTGAAGATTTTTGGCGCCAACCGAAGATTATCATTTCTCAAACTAGAGCACCGTCATTCATGTATTGATGGCTACCGGCGATTCCGGAGGAAATCTTTTGGGGTCCTTTTTGTTTTTTGTTTTTGTGGGGTCCAGGGTCAAATTCCAGCTGAAAGAATCTTTCAAGGAGTCTTCGAGATTCTTTGGTGAAGATTTTGGCGACAATACTAAGACTATCATTTCTCAAACTACAGCATAGTCATTCATGTAATGATGGCTACCAGCTAAATATAAATGGTAGAGGTCCTTTTTTATTTTTTTTTTTGTACCCTGTTCCAATTCAGCTGAAGAAAGAATCTTCAAGGAGTCATGGGGAATCTTGGTGAAGATTTTGCGCCAATACGAAGATATCATTTTCAAAACTAAAAACATAGTCATTCGTATATTATGATGGCACACCTCCGCGATTCGGAGAAATCTTTGGTAAGGGGTCCTTTTTTATTTTTTTTTTTTTTTTTTGTGGTGCCCAGGGGTCCAATTCCATCTGAAGAAAAATCTTCAAAGGTCTTCATGGATTCTTCGGTGAAGATTTTGGAGCCAACATGAAGACATCCATTTTCTCAAACTAGAGCATAGTCATAAAATGATAACCAGCCTTCATATAAATGGCAAGGGGTCCCTTTTTTTTTTTTTTTTTTTTTTGACACCTGTGGTCCAGCGTCTGTTTTGAAGAAAGAATCTTCAAGGTCTTCAGGGAATGTGGTGAAGTATTTTGGGCCAAAGTGAAGACCATCATTTTCTCAAACTAGAGCATAGTCATTCATACATGATGGCTACCTCCATGATTCCTGAGAAATCTTTGCAAGGGTCCTTTTTGTTTTTTTTTTTTTTTTGTGGGGCCCAGGGGTCCAATTCAGCTGAAGAAAGAATCTTCAAGGAGTCTTCTTGTGATTCTTCGTGAAGCATTTTGGTTTATTACGAAGACTATCTTTTCTCAAACTAGAGCATATTCATTCTATGTAATGATGGCTACCTCCGCGATTCCGGAGGAAATCTTTGGTAAGGGTCCTTTTTTTTTTTTTTTTGTGGGGTTCCAGGGGTCCAAGATTCAGCTGAAGAAAAATCTTCAAAGAGTCTTCAGGGATTCTTCGGTGAAGATTTTGAGCCAATACGAAGACTATCATTTTCTCAAACTAGAGTATAGTCATTCATGTAATGATGGCTACCCCATGGCGATTCCGGAGAAATCTTTAATAAGTGGTCCATTTTTTGTTTTTTGTGGGTTCCAGGTCCAATTCAGCTGAAGAAAGAATCTTCAAGGAGTCTTCAGAGGATTCTTAGGTGAAAATTTTAGCAATACGAAGACTATCATTTCTCAAACTAGAGCATAGTCATTCATGTAATGATGGCCTCCGGCGATTCCGGAGGAAATCGCTGGTAATAGGTCCTTTTTGTTTTTTTGTAGGGCCCAGGGGTCCAGTTCAGCTGAAGATAGAATCTTCAAAGGAGTCTTCAAGTGCCGGTGAAGATTATAGCCAATATCAAGACTATCATTTTCAAACTAGAGCATAGTCATTCATGTAATGATGGCCACCTCCGGTGATTCCGGAGGAAATCTTTGCAAGGGGTCCTTTTTGTTTTTTTTAGGGCCTAGGGTCCAATTCAGCTGAAGAAAGAATCTTCAAAGGAGTCTTCAGATTCTTCGGTGAAGATTTTGGAGCCAATACGAAGACTATCATTTTCTCAAACTAGAGCATAGTCATTCATGTAATGATGGCTTACCTCCGGCGATTCCGGAGGAAATCTTTGGTAAAGGGTCCTTTTTGTTTTTTTTTTTTTTTTTTTGTGGGGCCCAGGGTCCAATTCAGCTGAAGAAAGAATCTTCAAGGAGTCTTCAGGATTCTTTTCGGTGAAGATTTTGGCGCCAATACGAAGACTATCATTTTCTCAAACTAGAGCATAGTCATTCATGTAATGATGGCTACACCGCATTCCAGAGGAAATGTTGGTATGGGTCCTTTCTTCGGTGAAGATTTTGGAGCCAATGAAGACTATCATTTTCTCAAACTAGAGCATAGTCATTCATGTAATGATGGCCACCTCCGGCGATTCGGGGATATCTTAGTAGGGGTCCTTTTTTTTTGTAGGGCCCAGGGTCCAATTCAGCTCAGAAAGAATCTTCAAGGAGTCTTCTGGGTTTTCTTCGGTGAAGATTTTGGCGCCAATACGAAGACTATCATTTTCTCAAACTAGAGCATAGTCATTCATGTAATGATGGACACCTCCGGCGATTCGGAGGAAATCTTTAATAGGGGTCCTTTTTATTATTTTTTTGTGGGCCCAGGGTCCAATTCAGCTGAAGAAAGAATCTTCAAAGAGTCTTAGGGATTCTTCGGTGAAGATTTTGGAGCCAATATGAAGACTATCATTTTCTCAAACTAGAGCATAGTCATTCATGTAATGATGGCCACCTCGGCGATTCCGGAGAAATCTTTAGTAAGGGTCCTTTTTGTTTTGTTTT
>NC_089763.1:588704-602006 GCF_040412425.1 Macrobrachium rosenbergii | reverse complement strand
AACAAGTTACTGTATATATGGATTTATTGCAAAGAAATGTATGAGTATTGAACCCAATCTAACAAGTTACTGTATATATGGATTTATTACAAAACAAACTGTATGATATGGGATCTATTACAAAAGAAATGTTTTTATTTACTTGTAAAATTCACACGGTTACACAAACTTGTAGGTGTAACCTCTCTAACAGCTGGCCGAGTGCAGACATACATTTTATATTTTCCATCATACCATGCCAGGGTGTAGTCTTTGGTTCAGGTGTAAACACTGCTGTGTATCAATTTTTCCGTGGTTGTGCTGTGTAAGACCGTGGTTCATTCGTAAATACTGCATCAATTTTTCCCAGCATGCAGCAGTCAAAACCTGTAGAGAGAAAGCTGGATTCAAAAATGTTAGTTCAAGAAGTATTGCCTGTAAGATTTTATAATGCATTATTAAATATAGATACTGGTACTGTTTAACTCTTCTGTGACAAAATAGATACTGGTACTGTTTAACTCTTCTGTGACAAAATAAACAATAATCACCTGTCTGGTGTGCACACCACTCTCACAGTGCACTAGAAATGCACACTGCGCTCTTAAAGGCCTGAATGGACATCTGAAGGCACTTAATCCTCCACAATATGGCAAAACCGCCTACTTCCATGTCTGTCTCTTTTAAGCTGCTTCAAAAGCTTACAGCACCTACAGTCACTGACTACCCTGGCAGGTAGGTAGGCAGAATGACCCAGCATTTAGTTTCCTAGAGTTGGTTGAAGAAATCTTGGCAACCTCTTTCGACACTTCTGGGGTCCTTCCTTTCTCAATGGTGGGGCCTCCTCGATCTTGCTGGTGGTGGTGTGTGTTATTCTGAAATAAAAAAATGTTTCAGGTCTTCTATACAAAATAAAGAAGTACAGATTTAATTAATTGGTTTCCCCATTACTGTACTGAAAGCAATTTCTAATCTTGACTATACTATCCATCTACTGAATCATTCTCAAATATTCTACAAGAGGCAGATTATTCTACAAGAGGCAGAACAAAATCTAAATCCCTTACTCCAAGAACTATTTATGAAAACTGATTACTGATATTTGAAATAATTCAAAATTTCATGGCTTATTTGACCACTCATGTTTAGCTGATGCAGAGCATCCAAGATTGGCTTATTTGACCACTCATGTTTAGCTGATGCAGAGCATCCAAGATCTTTTAACTATATGAACTCTTTTTGCTGCTTTGTACACTGCTTGTAAAAAATCTAGTTAGTTCTAGAACTCTCAACTGTTTAAAATCCTGCCAAACAAGTCTAAACTCACCAGTCATCAACTGTATGTGTGTAGAATATTATGCAGCTTTCAGGAACGTCTTCCAACAATTATTCAACAGCATTTAAGAGTTAATTGTTCTTGAAAGTATTCTAGGTTCCACAACTCCCAAAATCGGCCTCTTGAACCTTTCAATACAGCTGTGAACAAGTGCTGCCTGAAAGCAATAGATAATATCCCTTCACATGCTGACCTCCTGAAAGATGTTTTGATTAGTAACTGGTAACTATATTTCAACTCCAAAGTCCTGAACTATGGAAGAATTCTTAACACTCATCAGTTCAGTTGGAGCTTTGGATAAAATTGTGCATTTGTATAAAATCATCAATAACGACCATTTAGTTCTTTTGAGAGGTTTCTTCTTAATGAATTTCAAATGAAAATATTCCCTTCATGCTTACTTAGGTGGTCACAGGTATTCTGTAGCATACAGTTCTGTACAGTTGAAAGGAAAATAGTTTCTTGCTCAACTATTACCAGTGTTACTTTGAGTCGTACTGCTTGACACTTTCCATCACTCTTCCATCATATTTGTATAGTCACCTTTCTAACATATTTTAACATTAAGACTATAACTATAGACTTTACAGCCAAGGAAACTAAAGGGTATAGGCCAGTGACTTCTTGTTTATACATATACAGTTTATAGGCCAATTCCACCTGATGTTTAATAATAGGTTATGGACCAAGATTATGGACCAATTTCACTTGATGCTTATATATAGGTTATAGACCAACTTCGCTTGAAGCCTACCGAGTTTACTTTGCCAGAACCTAACTTAAATTGGGACAACCAAGATTGATCAGATTATTCTTGCCCAAAACACCCACCACCCCTGACTAATACATCCTTTCCTGCATAGCCAACTCTCAAACAATCTACTATCCAGTCCCAGCACGGTTCAGGAAAGAATCACCATGTCCTGGATCCTAACAATACGTCCTAGGGTCCTTTCTCATAGCAAAATGTATCCTAAGCTGGATAAGGTGCTTTACCTTCAAGTCACATTTGGGTCATTCATCCTAGGCTGAGCTGACCTTACCTTGGGATGTTGCATACTAATACTTAGCAAAGTTTTCCCTGCCTTAAACCAGGTTGAAGACTGATAGCCCTCCAGGGCTCATCTTGCATCTTTGAAAGATTCGAGTTGAGTTGAGTTAGGTTAAGAAGATTGGGCAGTTCTGATGAATAGTGATAAGGTTGTTCCTAACTGAAGATTTTGACTGAAGATTCACTTGGCTATATTCCCAAAACTTGCTGTGTTCAGATGTTCCATACAGTCACTTATATACTGTAAATCCATATTCCAGGTGAAGTATCAGGATTCAGGAATCCTCAGCTTGTAGAATAATCCTGAAAAATCATTCAACTTTGAATATCTGATTTCCTTGATTTGAACAATTAGATGAAGCTACAGTTCTCAAAGTATATTAGCAGGTGCTCAGAATAAACTAAGTTTACTGTAGGAAACGGTGTCACCCTCGGTCACTGATCTCTGAGAGCCAAAGAACGCCAGATGCAACATTTCATCGAGTGGAAAAATAGTCCCTTAAGCAAAAGGGCTGTTCGTCATTGCTGTCGGTCGATTATGTCCCTCTTCCCGAAAGTGAATGAAAACGGCGTTGCATTTTAAACAGTGACGATGCTTCTCATGTGAATAGTATTTATACTTTGTCTGTTCACTGCCAGACAGACTCAAAGAGAAGCCCCCACCACCTCCCCTCCCGTCAACGTCACTGTCAATTTCAAGTAATTAGGAGAGAAAAAACACTGTTTTACATTTCATTTTGGCTTTCGTGGTTTTTATACCTAATTACTTGAACAAAAGATACTGAGCTTTTAACAGCTCTCTCTCTCTCTCTCTCTCTCTCTCTCTCTCTCTCTCTCTCTCTCTCTCTCTCTCTCTCTCTCTCTCTCTTGGAATTGATAAAACTCTTTGCACCTAAAGATTTATTTGTATCAGTCATGACCACAGAGAGCCCTGTAGACATTAAAAGTCGATTCAGTTCTTACAACATAACGCATAAGATGGATCTATGATACACTTATCATAATACAGATTCGGTATTCTCGTAGGAATTACGAGGTTCAGGATTTATTTGGGAAAGAATACCTTCAGTTATTTCGTCAAAGTCAGTTACCCAAGAATGCCATGCCGACCGCTGTCGAAAATTCTATTTAATTCATACGATGATGAGCAGCCTTTAAAGCGTGGAGCAAGGAAATGGTAGCAGGTCAAGAGAGCAAATGGACCAGTAGTCGAAATTCCCGGGAAAGCCAATAAAATGAACGACTTGGAATCGTCAACAAAGAAGTGCTGTGGGTCCTGTCATCATCAACGGCTCATTTGGTTGAAATCTGGACAAATCTTTCCAAAAATGGGTGATTAGACACCTTCGAATCTTAGAACAACTTTTCATTACTGAGTTTGCTATTTCTGATTGCTATACATCTACAGCAAATTACTGTGGCGCTCCTCGGACGTCAGCAAAACTCTCTCTCTCTCTCTCTCTCTCTCTCTCTCTCTCTCTCTCTCTCTCTCTCTCTCTCTCTCTTCTCTCTCTATGGAATAACACAGCCTGTTTTGACCGTGAAAAATTTGCCGACCTAATTGAAAACCTGATAGCGAAGATAAATGATTACAGAGTGAACTTATCAGGTTCGAATTATGAAAAATAAAATTACGAATGGAAAATTAAGTATGAACTAAAAATGCTTTAAAATATTAAAAAAGAAAAAAAGCGCCAGTAATTGCCAGAAAACGTGAACGCTGTCTTGAGGTCTCACTGAGAGTCCGTCCGTACGGCCTCAGTCTCTAGGGATTAAGAGGAGCACTGTACCATGGTTAGTCTCAGCGCCTTCCACACACACACACACAAAATCTTCCTTCACCTGAAAGGCCTGAATGAAGAACAGTCTTGAAACAGACACGGAAGCTCCGTATTGAGTTTTCCATTTCTATAGGATCGACTGTTATGTTCGATCATTATATCCCGCCGAAGAACATTTCGTTCAAAATCTGCTTCTGCCTCAAGACTGATTCATAAGCATCGTAATCTGCTGTGTAGAGCTTAGGCGTTATGTCAATTTCAACTTGTCACAATAGAAGGAAGTTCCGTATTTCAGAACAGCTGTTTTGGATTCAGGAAATTCCTTAGCACTAAGGCCAGAATTTTCAAAAACCATCCAGATTTTTACGAGACTTCCAGCAGACGTTTCTCCCACCCTCTCCCCCCAACCCACCGGATTCGTGGATATAGCCTTGGCGTATGCTTGTTTCCAAATGACCTATTTCCATCACTGCCTTGAATAGGATGTCGTGCAGTTGGAACTTCATATTTTCAAGCAAAGAGATGCACCATTTTAAAAACTACCCTTTCAATTCTCCTTCAAATTTTGATAATAATAATAATAATATCTTTAAAACTACAAAAACCGAGTCACATCATGACTCAACAGCATTCAGACTTCCAAAAATTTTTTGACCAATAAAATATAAAGCCCATGATTTTTGTTTTCTTTTGCTTTAAGTATCCATCTTGGACTTGTGATACCACCTCGACTGAGAATGAATCTGCTCACTACAGAACTCACTTGCAAATGAAAACTTGCCCTTATGCCTGGCGTCACTCACTCCCTCCCACTTCCCCGTTATCGCTGTCTTTTCACTGCCTCTTCAGTGGACGGGCAGGAGGACCCTGCAAATGAATGGGTATCCTGCCCTTCTAATTTCCCTTGCATGAACAAAGATCCTTTTTTTAACTTGAGGGGCTGCTCCTGCGGTTAGAAGGTCCAGCGCATTGTCCTTTTACAGGCCGTCTTCTCCACTGAGCAAATAGCAACAACGAAAAAGTGGTGACCTTTGAAGGAACCTCACAGACTCTTATAACAGAGTTCTCAGAGTTCTGACATTATGAGAGACGGAGCAGTTGGTGTCTCTAGAAACTGGTCATGAAACACTGCGCTGAAATATTTCAAAAGTTTACGATGAGGGTAAAATGGTTCTTAAACTCTGCCCCTATTACAATACGCCCCTCCTGACTCAAAATCTTTCTAAAACTGGGTTCACAATAATGACCAACCATCATTACGTAAGCCAGGAAAGCCTCATTGAGGGCACAAAAGCATATTGACTGATGAAAAGTTCAGTTTAAATAGAATGGCCCTTCCTCTACGCTGCCTGCCGTTCCTCCTCTCAGGCAAATTATAGTGGACATTGCCGGATGCCGGAATGCAACCGGTTATCATAAGACACACAACCCCAGAGAGAGTCTATAAAGCAAAATCGCCATTGCCTAAGGATTTTCTGCTTGCAAGACCTGAACAATTTAGCCTAACAAGTTATGAACTCCATTCACAACTATTTGATTCCACGCATACTGCACTGAAGCACCGCTCTTCAAGCTGAAATTCACATTGACCGGCGATGCAACACTCATGACTGAATGCCAAACTTGACCCAGACTACGCTGGCACTCTCCTTTGGCCTGGTCTCGGAATCCGCCTGAGCTCTGGCATTTATCTATAGCAAAAGCAGATCGTTTAATATAAACCACATGAAAGTCAGCGCCCTTCAGCCTGGGAACACACTGTCACACCCTCGTACTGAGGATCAACATTGACAAGTCTGTCACGGAACCAACACACCTCTGACTAGAACGAATCACCAACTTCTGTGTGACCACAAAACTGTGCTTCTGACCCGTCTATATTGACGGAGTTCTCAACCACTACAGTTTGATTAACTCACCTCGATCATTAGGAGTCTCGTTGTCACAAAGCCTCATTGACGGAGGCCACAAACAAACATGGCTCAACGGAGCCAATGCTACAGTCTGACTGAAAACCTTCCAGAATGCTTTTGGCCAATCACAAGAGTCCGTGCAACTCCCTTCGAACTGAAGAGGCAAAAGCGACTCCTGATTGGCTGAGAGAGAGAGAGAGAGAGAGAGAGAGAGAGAGAGAGAGAGAGAGAGAGAGAGAGAGAGCTGTTAAATGTTCAGTATCTTTTTTCAGTTAATTAGGAAAAAACCCACTGTTTTACATTTTATTTTGGCTTTCCTGTTCCTACCTAATTACTTGAAAAAACAGATAGTGCTCATTTAACAGTGCGCTCTCTCTCTCTCTCTCTCTCTGCATCTGATGATTTAAGATTTATTTCTATTGACTATGACCTACACAGAAGCTCAGCATAACTGTAGCATCTTAGGATTCCTGAAAGGCAAGTTATCTCCCCCTCCCCACCGTCACACACCCGGTCCCCTAATGCTCCCAGGAATTGTATCATTCAAACTTACTTTCTATTTCAGTCTCCTACATAAAGCCTTAAGCACTTACGATGGGCATAAGGTCATAATGAGGACAGTGTGAGTGAGTGAGTGAGTGCGTGAGTGAGTGAGTGCGTGAGTGAGTGAGTGCGTGAGTGAGTGCGCAATCAGGGGGTAGACAAAACTACTTTTGAGTTGCTCAGTGTACCTTCAGGTCCCCTTCCAGCTCCTGTGTGCGCATTTGAACCGGAATTAAGTATATTTTAGTTTAAAGACCACTGAGCTGATTTAGGCAGCTCTGAAAGGGTGGCCAAAGGTCATTAGGTTTATTTTTACGTGGCTAAAACCAATTGGTTACCCCCAAAAGGACCTACAAATTGCATTGTGGATCGAACCACTTAGTCGAGAAATGAATTTCTATCCCAGAAACAAATTCCTCTTGTTCTTCACTGGCCGGTCGGACATTCGAACTCGCGACCAACAGAGTGGAAGCTGAGAAAAGAACCCGCTCAACCAGCCCAGCATCGGTCTGGGAAGTTGGGATTGATACAGCAATAAAACCATTTGATTTAGGCAAAATTAGAGGTTGAAAAGGGGTTGGGTTTGGGAGTGGGAGGTTTCATCCATATTCTCTCAAAGGCCTCCACCCCCAAAAGAGCCAAGCAAATTGCAATAGGAATGAAGACGGAAAAGAAAAAGGGAATGAGAGACACCATAGAATTTAGGCCAGAGGCCAAGCGCTGGGACCTATGAGGTCATTCAGCGCTGAAACGGAAATTGACAGTGAAAGGGTTTGAAAGGTTAAGTAACAGGAGGAGGAAGAAAACCTCAAAGCCGTTGAAGAAGAAGAAGAAGCAGCAGCACTCTGAAACAATTGTTGTAACCGAAAATAGATCAATCTTTCGGTGGTCTCGTTTTAATGCTGTATGATCCGCGGCCCCTGAAACGTTAAACACAGCTCGGTGGTGGCCTATCCTATACCGCTGCCAGAAGCACGATTATGGCTAACTTCTTACATAAAATAAAAACTAATGAGGAGGCCAGAAGGCTGCAGTTTGGTATGTTTGATGATTGGAGGATGGATGATCAACATACCAGTTTGCAGCCCTCTAGCCTCAGTAGTTTTTAAAAACTGAGGGCGGACAGACAAAGCCAGCACAGCACAGTAGTTTTCTTTTCAGAAAACTAAAACTGAAATGGCACCAACATTCACAGCGCTGTCATTTTAAACTGCCACAGAATAAAGAAGAAGATTCCTTAATAAAAATGTCAGCCACCAGAAGAACTTCAAATCACAGCAAAGACTTTGGATTCACTCGATTCAATCTCACCATCACAAAGGGAGGAGGAGGAGGAGGGGAGGAGGAGGAGGGGAGGAGGAGGAGGAGGAGGGGGGGAGGGAGGAGGAGGGAGGAGGAGGGGGAGGAGGAGGGAGGGGGGATGAGGAGGAGGGGGAGGAGGGGGAGGGGGGAGGAGGAGGAGGAGGAGGAGGAATACTTACTCAATTTACCTTCGATCGCTGAGTAACAAAGGGAGTGAGGCTGAAGGTAATGATATGGTTTATTTACCCTTCAGCCAATATGGTGGATACTGAGGGAGAGCAGGTAGATGGGATTTTAATCATTTACCTACATTTTCATTTATTTATTTATTTGTTAATTGATCTCTTTTTCTAATAACTGATCTCCTCTGTCTGCATTTCCCTTCGAATGAACACCTAAATACTCTTTGGAAAGTTGAATTTGAAGTCGATGGCCCCCGTGGTGGGCTTCTTCCACATGAATAGGGTTCTTCATCTCCTGAATAATAATAATAATAATAATAATAATAATAATAATAATAATAATAGAGATGCTGTCATAGCAACGACATAGTGGGAGTCTCTGAGTAACTGTGGTCTCACTGATCAGGCCAAGGAAGGAAGGAAGGAAGGAAGGAAGGAAGGAAGGAAGGAAGGAAGGAAGGAAGGAAGGAAGGAAGGAAGGAGGCCTTCACACGGAACAACATTAATGACCTTCAGAAACCAGTTGATATCCTTTTCAACGCACTTGACATGAAGGCACTTGACCCACCTTACTCTCATAAACAGGTTTTGTCAACAAGCCAAAGGTACAGGATGAATATCTACACAAAATATCCTCAGAACGACAGACCTAATATTTTGCTGACCCTGTCACTGTATAAATATTTAAGATGACATTCTGTTAAGTTAAGTATACCTTAGTTTAACCAGACCACTGAGCTGATTAACAGCTCTCCTAGGGCTGGCCCGAAGGATTAGATTTATTTTACGTGGCTAAGAACCAATTGGTTACCTAGCAACAGGACCTACAACATATTGAAATTAATCCGAACCACATTATAACGAGAAATGCAATTTCTATCACCAGAAATAAATTTCTCTAATTCTTCATTGGCCGGCCGGAGAATCAATGCGGGCCCAGCGGAGTGCTGGCAGAGTACAATGGACATTCTGTTTAGAGTTGAGACTTCTTCAGTCCTGTGTTAACTTTGTTCATCTCTTCCTGTCTTGAGATTCGCATTTCATACTGATAGCTAATAGCTACACACAACAACCTTTATTTCAGTAGAGCCAGTCAGTGGCCATAGCACAAAAGATCTGTGGGATTTTTTTCATGGGACGTAGACAATTGTGCACTCACATCTACTATTGGTTCGAATGGAATGGGATATGGAATTTAGGCTGAAGGCCAAGTACTGGGACCTATGGGGTCCTTCAGTGCTGAAAAGGACACTGAGAGTTTAGAAAGTTTGAAGGAGGCTCTCGCAGTTGAAGCACTGTGAATCAATTGTTAGAGAGGGTGGGAAGTCAGACGGAAGGAAGCGAATATGAATGAAGGTGCAGTAAATGGAATGAAAGAGATTGCAGCTAGGGGTCAAAGGGACGCTGCAAAGGACCTTATTAAGTAATGCTTTTTTGCACCGCGTGAGGTGCCGACAGACAAATCCTCTACAGGGTATCTACCTTTGAGTTGAAATGAAGAAGTCGTTTCAATCTTACATCTGTCTATAAAGGCCACTAGATACAACTAAAACTGGTCATTTCAGACTTTTGCAACACTGATCATCAAAATTGTTGCACTTGTGTCTTTATATATAAAGGTGCTCATGCGACGCTGGTGCAGTTGCAGCTACAAACATTTGTCTCTTACAAACAACTAAATCAAAGTTGACATAATTCAAAATTCTGGCGCGATTTACAATATTGAAACTCTTATTTAGTAATTTCTGTTTTTTTTTTTTACTCTTTATAATTGCGGGATTCTAAAGGGACCTGTCCCCCACTAGCTGTCGGCCTCAGAAACAGGAGATCAGCGCCTGCCCTATGAGCCTCCAGAGGCCCAGGAGGACTTTCACTAATGTGATAGCAAAAACTTAACTTACTGCGTTGACTTCGCAAGTTTAAGTTTCTAAGGCTATATTTAAGTTACATATTTATTTCGGTGTACTAGTTTACAAAATGAAAAAATGACTCGATTAAGAGGCTCGGCCAAATGGTTCCTAAAAGCTGGCTGACGACAATGTCTACTCCAGGGGTTTCTCAGTTCTCAGCTGAGAGACTGATGCGGTTTGCTGACCTATTAAACTATTTGGATCTAGCGCCAGTAATAAAATTTATTACTTTTTTTTGTTTTTTTCAGTAATGACTTGACTGAGCTTATCAATGACCATGAGTTGCATCGAATTGTCTTCATGGATGCACTGAAACTTGAATCGAAATGGCCAATGACATTCTCTCCTTCTGCATTTCCCTTCACCTCCTCTCACTTCTCTCTCTGATGGACACCTTGATTTTCTTTGGAAGCCTGAATTTCAAGTCAATGGCCCAAATCAAGGGCTTCTTGTTCCATATGAATAGGTTTCATTTTCTGAATAATAATAATAATAATAATAATAATAATAATAATAATAATAATAATAATAATAATAATAATAATAATAATAATAATAATTCATAAAACACAAGTACCATAACATCAGAAATGCTTAAATATTCATTTTACGCCAAGTGCAATTATTTAATTATTCGTTCCTAGTTCTGATATCAAACGTGATTTACCCATTCTATAAAAATGGTAAGCAGTGGTCTCTTTCCTTCTTAAAATGCCTTATAAGGCATTTTTATAATCCAGTGCGTCAAGATTTAGCAGCGTTTATTTTTACTGTTAAAACTGTCTAGTAGAACATTTCACATTCAAATGACAAACTGTGTCAATGATCAGACACACTCAGTGCATCAGTCCTTCACATTTCCTCGAGGGCTTTCCTTGCTTGGCAGTCAAAGGCAGTCACCCCCAACCCCACCCCCCTCTCTCTTTTGGTGCTACAGTATGGTCAGAATGCTGGAGACCTCCTCCTCCTCCTCGTCCTCCTCCTCCGCCTCACTCCCCCGTGACTCATCGGAAGACTAGAAGTGCGAGTTCTTTATCATTCGACATTTGTTTATTCATTTGTCAGCATTACAGAAATGGAAGCGGGTCTCGTGAACGAGCGCTTTTGATCAGACCTGAATATATATCACTTTTGACTTAATAAGCTATACAAAATTATCAGTAACGTTACCAGTTCTATTTCAATCCACGTTTCACCCATTGTTAAGAAAAAAAAAATAATTTTTATCACTAGTCAAAAGAGTTAAAACTGGAAAACAATAAAGCTTCAAGACTTCAGCCTTACTGAACAACTCTCCTCGGAAGAATCTGACCTTTCTCTTAACACGTGAAATGCAGTAATATGACTTCATGAACCCTCTAATAAATAACCTCTTGAAGTATATAGTATCACCTTGATTCGGCTTTAGCACCTGCATGTCAACTGAGCAGAAAACGTCCACTCACTTTGTCGGAAATAGCTGCGTTCTAGAACGCTCAAAATAAATGTTTTATGTATTTGCCATCCATCTTTACAGCAAATTCCACCACCTTGACGCTTTGCTTGGGCTAAAATAATGCCTGTGTCATTAACTCGACTTACTGGAATGGAATATGTAGAACTAAGGCCAAAGGTCAAACGCTGGGACCTAATAGAAGATTCCTGTCTTATATAAAGCCATTCAATAAGCAGGACAAGTCAATATAAATAAATATGGCCTTGTGACTTCAAATTAACAATTCTTTACGATTACTGAGCGCTGCAAGAGGCGACAGTCGCCCGCATGGCAACTTGACTTTCTCTCTCTCTCTCTATCCACGCCTTCCTTCTCTCTCTCTCTCTCTCTCTCTCTCTCTCTCTCTCTCTCTCTCTCTCTCTCTCTCCACTCCTTCCTTCTCTCTCTCAACAGGGATTGGCCTAACCGAAAGTTAGAATGGCTCCGCCCACATCATCACTCCTGCCACAGGACTCAATAAGGACCTCGATTGGTCAAGAAATCCCTTTGACACCATTCAGGGAACCAATTGCTGTTACCTGTCCTCTCTCTGTCTCTTTCTCTCTCTCAGCTTCTTCATCTACCAAAGTGGCAGGATGGTAGCAGCCATAACTTCCAGACATATGCAATCACATCGACAATTATTTATATATATATATATATATATATATATATATATATATATATATATATATATATATATATATTTATATGTTTCTAGTGCAGGTGGATCTTATGACTCCACAATTATTACTTTACTCGAAAATGGCCTTGTAAGATACCCAGGACATATAAAACACAAACAAAAAAAAAGAAGTACACGGAGCGGAGGGCTCTTCACTGGGGAAGTGCGTGAAACACGTGGATATAAAAATAGTTATATTTGATAGCACACAAAATCAAAGGGAAAATTAACTGAAAACACGGTAAAATTGCCGTAAAAGTCCTCCCGAAGGGGGAGCTTAGGAATGCCAGGAAAACGGACCAAGGATAATTCTGCTGCATGCGTCTTCCTGAAACGATATTAGGACCCGTTACACATCTAATGCTGGAATTTGGGGATTGAATTACTCGGGGTGCACTGAAGGCGCCAAAGGACTCCCAGGCGTTACTTGTGACTCAGAGGAAAGGAGCTGTGAACACGTGGGCCTGGCGAACCAAGGAATATCAGGAACACAAACTTATAGGCCCAGAAATTAATAAATGCAAAAGGGATAAATAATCGTGACTAGCAACTCGTTTTGGGTACATTACCACATTTGTAGGGGCGTAGGGATGACGGCGTCTTCTGCAGAACCACGTGTGGGGACGTGGACAGAGGGCCTCCTTCTCCAAAGTATTTCTTCTAATCGTAGATTGGGGCGGAAAGGGCGCCCGTGGGATGATGGAAAGGCCGCGTAGAGTATCAGCTCGCGTTTGGAGACTTGCAATCCCCTTTAAGTCTTCTAAGGCCACGTGGAATGGAACACGGGGCACAAAGGCGTGATATCCACGTGGCGGCGGAAAAAGGAGGGCAGGGGCAAGGCCTGCAGAGGCGTGAATGCTCGGCAAACTGGACCGCGTGTGAGAGAGCTGTGCTGGCCCCTGACCTTTTATTGCTTCTGGACAGGGTAGGGGTGGGGGGCTGTCCTGACCAGGTCGCCCGGCCAACAGCTATATCATAGCGATCTTTCTTTCCTATACCAAAAAAACGGTGCAAAGCCAGATTACTGTCCCCAACTATTATATTCTCTGAGCCCCTATACCCCCGGACTTTCACTGGTTCAAACCAACCCAAAGCAGGAAGGAGGGTCAGTTTCATAAGCGTATTTTTTTAGGCGCTAATCTTTTA
>NC_089763.1:551204-576204 GCF_040412425.1 Macrobrachium rosenbergii | reverse complement strand
ATAATATTCCAACTAAGATTAAAATTTCAACTGGAAAAGCTGGATAATATCTTTAATAGATTATTCTAGACAGAAACCAGCGACCGATCACTAAGCTCAATTTATCCTGGACCCAAACCACAACAAAACCTAGCCTTTTTCCACAACGACGTCCGAAAAATGTGGTGAAAATCCTTTCCATAACATTGCTGAGAATCCGTTTGACGGCCGAGCCACAGTCATGACAATAATGCTAGCTCCACTGCCTTTTCCAGTCTTACTATGTTCCTTTGGCCTGCCTGTAACACCCCCTGGCCCAATCAGAAACGTCCGTGTATCCCTGTATATGGACAGTGAGGAGGAACCGACCACTGATTGGCTGATAACATATTATTTAGAGCTTGCGTTATATATATTATAAGAACATATATGAATGATGAAAATGTATAAAAAAAATAAATAAATGCACATGGAGCTTTCACACACAAAATGAATTAGTGGCTCAGCTCAGATGGGCAGAAGAATGTCCTATTTCCCCACCTTCCTTAGATTCTTCCTAAGGTGCATTTAGCTGCCCAGGACAACCTTCTTTGTAATTTCTTGCTTCAGAGTTTCAAGTCAGTGGCCCCTTTCTCTTGGAAAGAAGCTTGTTCCGTATGGATAGTTCATCTTCTGAATAAAATAATAATAATAAAAATATAATAATAATAATGAAAGAGAAAATAGTTAATTAGTTCTGTGCTGCATTAATGATAATAATAATAATAATAATAGATTCAGTAGTTTTACAATAGAAAACAAAATAATAATAAAGAGAATGCGCTCTAACATATGAATAGGGTTCGTCTTCGATCAAATAAACAATAATAATAAACTGTTTATAATTCCATGTTATATACAATATATAATAAAATATATTATTTAGTATATATATATATATATAAATATATATATAATAAATATATATATATATATATATATATATATATATATATATATATATATATATATAAACACACAATATATATATGTGTAATATATATATATATATCATAGGAATATATAAATATTTATATATATTTATTTTCTTATATATATACGTTGCCAGAGCATAAGTGTATATTCCTGATTCTGTGGATAATCAATAAATGACAAATACAGAACTTTTCCAATTTCAGTCAAAATACAATCCTTGGTTTTTCTTTGAATTATGGGATTCCAAAAATACAATATAAATACAAATACTTTTGTTAAACTAAAGAATCCAAAAAACTTTTACATACAAATACATACATACAAATACTTTTATTCCTAAATCTAAAATACAAATAAAAATACAAATACTTTATATATTCCTAAATCTAAAAATATAAATAAAAGATAAATCACTATATTCAGAAAATACAAATAAAAATACACAGCTCTTATTACAGACATTTCATATATATATATATAATAAAAATCCTCTATAAAATTTATATAAACTATATAACATTTTTTCATGATGTTGCCTTATATTTGCATTCTATATATCATAATTATTTAATCATCATTAATGCCCGGAAGGTTTCAGGCCAAGTTTAGTTTCCATCAGATCTCAAAATAATGATTAAATAACTAAAGACTAATTTAGAGATGGTGCCGATTTGGCATAGTAAGCACCCTAGAACGAATTTCTTGCAAAAGGCTTCAAAATGCTGAAGCTCTTGTTTTATCAGGAAGGACCTTTGGGTTTCAATTGTCAAAAGTTGAGATAAGAACACCTTCTTTTTGGGTTACGACTCAAGTTCTGGAAAACAAAACTTTACCACTTAGTCCCATTGGGCTGCAAGACCTTTTCATTTATTTTTCCATATGTACGCCACTGTGACGAGAAAGAATATGTGTCTAATCACCCAAATGTCAGGTTTGTAAGATTGCATTCAACCTTGTTTTGACTTTCTGGCGTCATTTTCCTCTCTAGAAGCTCTCTCTTCATTGATTTCTCGCACCAAAATGCTTTCAAAGCAGAGATCCTGCTACGAAATTTCAAATCTCGTGACCCAAATAATGATGTCAATTCAAAATACTTTTTTTATCTCGGATGCTTTAAACAGATGTCAAATACAAACTTTTGTAAAATACACCCAAAATGCTTTAATGATGTCACTTCCTGCTAAAGAACTTTTGTATCCACCCTGCAAATAAATATATTAATGATGTATTTAAATATATTCAAGAACTTTTGTCTCATCTATAAAATGCTTTAATGATGTCACTTATATATATATATATACTATTATATCTACATATATATAATATTTAATGATGTATATATATATATATATATATATTTCATATGTATATATACCCATAAATGCTTTAATGACATATGTAATTGTTTACTGTATAATATATATTTAAAATAACATATATCTGATATTTCTGAGACCAGTCGATTTGGTATATATATATATATATTTCTTAGAAAGAGATTACTTTAATGGTAGTGTTTGTGGTCATATATATTAACTTTATAGATATAAAGTATATTTAGTTTGTATATATATATATGCATATAATATAAATATATATTTATATATATATATATATATATATATATATATATATATATATATATATGTAGGACCCACAAGATATCATTGATTAGCCCAATGGTGCATTTTAATTGCCCAGAACAAAAGTAATCACTTGATAGTAATTTCTTGTTCTAGTCTAAGAGAAATTTTTCTAACCCACCCTTTATCCCTTTCAAGGGTAACTTGTGATGTCCTTCATTTATTTAGGACCCCCAAATGAAAATATCAAGGACGGAAGAACATTGATATTTGATTTAATATTAGTTCTATTTAAGATTTTCTTTTCAAATCTTGAGTAATTCTTGATAGTTTAAGAATCCTTTGTTGTAACGATTTCGTCTTCCATCAAATAAACAGTCAGCAAACTGTTTATATTTTTGAACAAGTGATAAAGTTTTATATGATATTATATTTGTTTATATATATTATATATCATAATATAATTATATATGTTGTAATATTATTTAGTATAAACATATATATATATATATATATATATATTTTTCAGATTGTGTTGTGTTATTTTGTGTTAATTGTATTCTATCTAATTACAAACTTTGAATATAAAAATAGTATTTAATGTTTTAGAAAACAGTGTTTCATTTATTGATCACCAGTGAATAGGATTGATTGTGCGTGCATAAGACAAAGTGATAAACATGTTTTGTTCTTTTAGTTTTGCTAGGTGAATTAAGACCAGGAAACAGAGATTTTTGATGGAGTTATGCCCTTCTACTCTAGAACATTTCTAGTTTAAATTTGATACCTCAAATATTCTGATAGACTTGGTTTGATTTTTCAAATAATAAATAAGTTTTTCTTAAGGGATCACTGTTGTTTTAGAGTACTCAGTCGTAATAATTAATGTTATGAGAGTTCAGGTATCTGGCTGAAGTGATATATGTTCTTTTGAATCTTGAGTCCTTGAAACCAGGTATGATAGTATTGACAATATATATATATATATATATATGTATATATATAATATATGTATATATATGTATATATGTATATATAATAATATATGTATATATATATATATATATATATATATATATATATATATATATATATACTCATATATATATATATATATATATATATATATATATATATATGTATGTGTGTGTGTATATGTGTGTGTGTGTGTGTGTGTGTGTGTGTGTATATATATATATATATATATATATATATATATATATATATATATATATATATATATATATATATATATATATATATATATATATATATATATGGGTGTGTGTGTGTCTGTGTGTGTGTGTATAATCATACTTCCACGTCATTTTACTGTCGTGTCTCTCTTTCGAGAACTGAGATAAAACAATGTGGGTTCTTGCGAGAGCGTCGATAAAAACGGACTGTTCTAAACCTTCGCTAGATATCAGGGGACAACATATTGGGTCTGGGTGAATTCCAATCGGGAAATTGCGAGTTCAGGGCAGTCATTTCTTTATCTCAGCATTTATAGCGACTGACAAGATTAAGGAAATGAATGCATACGAGTAGCTTTATTTTTCAACTGAGCAAATAAAATCGTGATTGGTTAAAGACATGAAAAATAATAGGCATTTGTTCATTCTGTGGGATCGTCATTATACAGGATAAATATAATTTATTCATAATAACGTCCATTCGTAGCAATGGCTGGAACAGGAAATTTGTTGAAGCTATGGCCCAATTGCTTCCAGTTATATATAGCGTTGAGTCTGCCATTATTCCTGACAATGTTTTGGCAACCTGTGTGTATACTTTTATTACATAGATACAGATAGGTTACCTAGAAAAAAACTGGGAATTAAAGAAAACCAAATGGTTCCAAGAAAAAAATGTAAACAGACTATTGATCCATTGCAGTGATATGTGTATCTTCACTGAGATACATCTTCCATTGGAGTATCATTCCAGACATAGAGTATACTAACTTGGGTGTTTATTTCAGACCTGACTCAGCACCATCTCTGGGAAGCCATGTCTCTTTGTTCCACCTGACATCCCATTATAGTGTGAAAGACGGATGTGGATAGAATCAACGACTTCACGATGACACTGGAAAGCTTTCTGTCAATTAAGGACAACTGTGTTCTCTCTCTCTCTCTCTCTCTCTCTCTCTCTCTCTCTCTCTCTCTCTCTCTCTCTCTCTCTCTCTCTCTGTTTTGTTCATGTGGGTTTGATATATAATTTTAATAACTAGCAATAACAAGCATCTTTCCTGCTACGTTTCCCGTTCTTTGTATCTTTCCTGTGTAAGGACATGTCCTAAAGGGCGTACATCTCCGTACTCTTCAATTGCATAATTCAGAAAAAGAAAAAATATTCGGATAAGCAATTCTTGAATAATTCTTTCTTTGTTCTGATAAGATTCGTCCTTTGTCTTTTATACAATATAGAACTATCACCATACTGATAAGTATTCTCTCTCCTCTCTCTCTCTCTCTCTCTCTCTCTCTCTCTCTCTCTCTCTCTCTCTCTCTCACTTAGTTTGGAACTAGACCTAGTCTTATTTGCCTGTTGTTGGTCTTTCGAATGGCAAACAGGTTTAGTGAATGTTTAGTGTGTAAGTGTTTAGTGAGTGTTTAGGGTTTAGTGAATGTTTAGTGTGTAAGTATTCAGTGAATGTTTGGTAGTGTTTGGGTTTTAGTTAAATGTTCTGTGAATGTTAGTGTTTGCTTGAATGTTTAGTAAGTATTCAGTGAGTGTTTAGTGAGTATCTTGAATGTTAGTGTTTAATGAATGTTTAATGTGTAAGTGTTTTAGTGAGTGTTTAATGAGTGATTAGTGAATGTTCATTATTTATTTAGTGTTTCAAGTGCGTTTTTAGGATTTAATGCGTATTTGGAATCTAAAGTGAGTATTTCAAGTGTTTAATGAGTGTTTATGGGGTGTTTAGTGTATGGTAGAAGTTAGTGAATGTTTATTGAGTGTTTAGTATATAGTGAGTACTTAGTGAATGTTTAGTGTATAGTGAAATTGCTTAGTGATACTTGGTAGTCTT
Organism: Macrobrachium rosenbergii; assembly: GCF_040412425.1. NCBI lineage: Eukaryota > Metazoa > Arthropoda > Malacostraca > Decapoda > Palaemonidae > Macrobrachium > Macrobrachium rosenbergii. Next base: position 570,630 of record NC_089763.1, on the reverse strand, counting down.
TAGTACTCCAATGAATGTTTGAATTGAAAGAGTGTTTAGTGGTGTATGCTGAGTGTTTGGGGTACAGTGAGTAATTAGTGAGTGTGTTTAGTATTTTATCAGTGTTTAGTGAGCAGAGCAGATGCTTAGGCTTTGACCACAATGGCTGGTGCTTGGTCAGCAACACTGTAAGGTAATGTTTCTCAAAATTGGGTAAGTAATAATAATAATAACATGCTTAAAGAATTATAATATTAATAGTAATAAGATAATAATAGTAAAAAAGATAAAAACAATAATGGTATAAATAATATTAGTGATAAAGTATAGTACTTGCTATGGCTGGTCGAGACCTTTCATTGTACTTGAGGATGTCACGTGCTCGGCGGGGAGTCATCGCCACTCCAATGCTGACGCTCTGATCACTTGACACACAGCAGAGTCCACCTGTCCACATCATGCTACATGAAACGTCCCCAGTGGGGACTTGGCGTCTCGACCCTCTGTCATCGCCAAGATTATTTTCACGGGATTCTACAGCAATTTCTTAAAAAAAAAAAAAAACTGTCAAAACATCTAATTAACTGACGCTGATCTCTTCTTGTGTAGAAAAAGTTTCTGTTCCTACTTTCTTTTCGCCGCTTGATTTGGCGAGACGGAGAAAGCAGAAGCAAGAAGGAAATTCCGAAGCGTATAGGAAAAGGAGGAGAGGAAGTCGCGAATTCTTATGGAGAATCAAACATGAGAAGACACGTCTCTCCTCCTCCTCTCCTGCTCCCTCCTCACTCCAGTCCTCCCAAATAGGTCCTCACTCGAAACTTCGATTCCGGCGATTTTCAGATCAGCAATCCTCCCTCTCCCCCCGCCCTTGCACAGCGTCCCTCTCAGGAGTCTCACATGGACCTCTGCACTGAGGATTGCCAACCGAGACGAGGTCGTTAGCTCTCTCTCTCTCTCTCTCTCTCTCTCTCTCTCTCTCTCTCTCTCTCTCTCTCTCATTAAGGGAGAAACTATTTTATTTCTTTTGCTAGACAAAACCTGAACTTGGCATTGACAGAGAGAGAGAGAGAAGAAAGAAGAAGAAGAAGAAAGAAGAAGAAGAAAGAGAGAGAGACGATGTGAGGAGGAGGAGGAGGAGGAGAGGAACACAAAATAACAGACTCCCACAGAGACGCTCTCTAGTGTTATCCCAATAGAGGCTATATAGCCTGTGTTTGCCTAGGTTATGATAACCTTTGAACTGTCCCCCTACTGTGCTGTACATGCTGCTAATGGATGGTTAGCATAGCTGGTTAGCTTATGCTTACCCCAGCTATATCGCTAACCTCCGCTAACATTAGTGGTTAGAATTTCCAGTATCAAAGGTTATGCTAACGCAGGTTATGATGGACTAGGCTAACATAGTATGCTATCTAATAATTTAAGCTAAGCTTCAATGGCTTAGGTTATGCTAACCAAGGTTATCATATTATATTATGCCAACAAGGCTCTGCTAATAAAGATTATTATGAGTTTTAATAACTGATGTTGTGCGTATTGCCCATCCTTCTATCTCCCCCCCTCCCCGTACCTTACACATTCCACTATCTTCCCATCCATTGTGCCCCATCCACTATCTTCCGTCCCCATCCACTATCCTCCTTCCTTTCCGCCATCTCCCATCCTCCCTCCCTCCTATCAGCATCTCCCATTCATCATACATCGGGCAGCAGCAACAGCGGCAGTGGGAGTCTCCTTCGATCCCTAACTCACAATATAGCTCCTCCACCTGCAAGGATTTCTGTTACTGTCATCATCATTATCACATCAGCATCATCCTACTCGCTCCCTCTCTCCTCCACCAGCGACAGAGAGAGAGAGAGAGAGAGAGAGAGAGAGAGAGAGAGAGAGAGAGAGAAAGTGTTATGAAATCAGAAGTTGTAGGCAAAATACTGATCTCTGAAGGTTAATATCGTTTAATATATACATATCCAAATAGATAGATAGAGAGAGAGAGATAGAGAGAGAGATGAGCAGATAAAATAATGGAAGGATATTATCCAATATTTCTGGGCACATCAATCATTCACTCCTATGAATGTGTAGGAAACTTAGTGACAGAAATGAGAGAAGACTGATCATGTTCTAAATCCTCTTCAGGTGCACACACACACTCTCTCTCTCTGACTCTCTCTCTCTCTCTCTCTCTCTCTCTCTCTCTCTCTCTCTCTCTCTCTCTCTCTCAGTACCTATGCCATGGAAGTTATGGAATAAGAAAAGGCACCATTGGCTGCTGGTAGCCACATAAGGCCTAGCTTTTACCAAAACAGACTTTCAAATGCAATTTTTAACTATATATATATATATATATATATATATATATATATATATATATATATATATATATATATATATATATATATATATATATATACTGTATTATTAATGAATGTTGAACTATAAACCACAAGAGAAAGAAAGTGGGGCTGACGAACACCCAAAGCAACGTGTCCGAATAACATCATTACATTTCATCTTGATAGTTGCTGGTCTAATTATAAACTTCTAACCTAAGAGCCAGTTTTCCATAAAATATATTTCATTCCTGTGGTTTCACTCCACAGACACGAGAGACTATGAAGAAATGTGTTCGTAAGACCGAAAGCAAACAGCGCAGCCACTGGACTCAACGTCTTGAAAAGAGCTTTCGGATACATGCTGCTGCCCTCTAAACTTTTTCTGTATTTTCATGTTTTAACGCAAACTGGAACAAATCACAATGAATATCCTTATGTATATGTCTTTATCAACATTTCATAAGGATTAGATTTTCCTTCGAAGTGCGTTTATATGTACCACATAATACGAAAAGAAACTTGGAAGAGGCATCGGAGTGAAGGCGACTCCCGCCATCTTGGCTGGAGCTGAGACCTATACACAACAAGTGCCAGAATACCGCCATGTTTTCTGAGTTTTCTCTTCTTCAGCGACAAAGACCAATGAGAGGAGGTGTCTGCGGGACTCAGGCCGTTTATTTTTATCCACTCAAGGAATCATATGAGTGAGAGCAAAGTGTAACTTCCCGGCCTTTCCTTAGCCATCTGCCAAACATATTCTTCTCTTGGTTTTTAGCATGAAACTCAAAAAGAGAGCACACTTCCCATTTGTCATTTACATGAACTTTTAATGTAATATCTATCTCATAAAAAAGATTTACGTGCAATAATGTAAAATTCAACCAGTTCATTTGACGCCATCATATTTACCTTACCTTACAGACCTTACAGTTCGTTCCGGGTTGCCCCCAGGTCCCTCAGTGTAGAGGCACCTTTGATGTCTACCAGAGAATTGCTAGCACTCTTCCGGTATATTTTGCATCTTCCAGTCTTGGGTGGTCTGGGATGCATCTTAGATATTTGTCGAGCTTATTCTTAAACACATCTACGCTCACTCCTGTTATGTTCCTCAGATGAGCTGGTAGCGCATTGAATAGACGCTGCATTATCGATGCTGGTGCGTGGTGGATTAATGTACTGTGTGCTTTCCTTAGTTTTCCTGGTATAGTTTTTGGCACTATTAATCTACCTCTGCTTGCTCTTTCTGATATTTTTAGTTCCATGATGTTTTCGGTAATTCCTTCTATCTGTTTCCATGCTTGAATCACCATGTAGCGTTCTCTTCTCCTTTCAAGACTATATAAATTTAAGAATTGTAGTCTTTCCCAGTAGTCAAGGTCCTTAACTTCTTCTATTCTAGCTATAGAAATGACCTTTGTACCTCTCTATTTGTGCAATATCCTTTTGAAATTGAGTGTGGAGTACCATATTATATTGCAATGATAGTGGACTACGTACATTACGTTTTATAAAGCATAATCATGTGTTCGGCTTTCTTGTTTTGAAGTGCCGGAACAACATTCCCATTTTTGCTTTGCATTTTGCCAATAGAATTGCTATTTGATCATTGCATAACATATTCCTATTCAACATCACACAAGGTCTTTAACTGCTTCCTTGTTTGTGATTGTTTCGTATCAGGTCGCTTTATATGCATATAGCATTCCTGAAAAAGGCAAGCCATTGGCCAATTTCCGTCAGGTTGGTTCGTTTGAACGAAGAGAAACAGACCCTCGGTTCCGGAGCAGGCGACCATTTCGGGACTCTTTGGTGAGGCCTCGCGTGGAATGGAAAGAAGGTCCGTTACTTACTTAGGCTACTTAAGTAACAACGCCTGCTGTCTCGGACTCGAAACCAACGTCTCTCCACTCCAATCATCATCAGGGCAAATAATGTCTGGACTGGTGAGCGATCTCCCCTTCAGTCCTGACCAAATCTCTACTCGACCACCGGCCCTTTTCTGAGGCCTTCTTCTTCTTCTCTCACTCTTCTTCTTATCATCACATAATATACATGCATGCATACATACATACATACACGTGTGTGTGTATATATATATATATATATATATATATATATATATATATATATATATATATATATATATATATATATATATATATATATATATATGTATAGTGTGTGTGTGTGTGTGTGTAGAGAGAGTCACTTTCTCTAGTCATTTTGAAGCTTTCCATCTGAGAGTCAGGAGAGGCCTCCCGCTGGGGGCTGCCCCTAGCCAGAGCCCGTGCTGGAATAAGGTCAGTCCCGGTCCAGAACAGCAGAAGAAGAAGAAGAGAAGAGAAGAAAGAAGAAGAAGAAGAAGAAGAAGAAAGAGCTGGACAGGGAAAGCTAGTTGGAGACTGACCAAATCGTCTCACTGTCTGCCTGTCTGTCCATTGTGACGTCGTTGTTGTCTCAATATAATAATAATAATAATAATATAATAATAATAATAATATGTGTGTGAGTCTATTGATGACTCCTCAGGAAAAGTCCATAACAGAGGCCTACACGTTTGTTGAAGAGCTTCGTCAAGATGGAAACAAGCTCCGAGAGAGGCACAGTCTCTGTCCTCCTCACAGAGGCAGGAGGGATGACGAGGGGAGTGATGACGCCATTGGAGAAGAGCCTGTAGAATGATCCTCCTCCTCCTCCTCCTCCTCCTCATCCTCCAATGGGAAGGGAAGGGGAGGGCAGAGGGTGAGAGACCACTGTCGGAGGAAGAGGAAGAGGAATAGTAGAGGGAATCGGAGCGAAAAGATGGCGGCTGGACAGCGGTAAGCGAGGAGTCTGCCCACCACCATTAGAACCTCCTTTCCTCTGTAGTTCTTCTTCTGTTCTGACTGAGTCTTCACTCTTCAGTTGCATTCTGTTCCCTCCTCCTCCTCCTCCTCCTCCTCCTGAGAGAGAGGCGGCTGAAATTAGCACCTACGAACGACCCTCTGTCTCTCTCTCTCTCGCAGGTTCTTCACTCTTCACAGCTGCTTCTTCAAAGGAACTTCCGGGTTTACTGATGAGAACAAATGAAAAACGCCTTTAGGGAGGACCTCTCTCTCTCTCTCTCTCTCTCTCTAACACAACCTCTCAATAAGAGGAAGTCGTCCCATTTTTCCAACCACATAAGAATACCAAACAGAGATCTTGATGGTATAGTTTCAAAATACAGAACGAACAAATGGCTCTTTCTTGGAATATGTCCTCATAATTATCGAATTATATCCTGGAATATCGAATGACCCTTCAGAGATTCCGGAATTTCGGAGTCAGATGTTAAAAGGTCTTAAAATTAGATTTGTGCAAAGAGAAAGTCTTCTCCCTTAGGCGTTATGTCGAAGTTTTGAATTTCTCAGAACTGATTTAATTCTACTACCCGGCTAATTTTGTTTCTTGGTTCAACAGAATCCAAGAAAGGGACACTACCTACTATATGTTAAAACCCATTTGGTTTGGAAGCAAAGATGAATATCTTCACAATCAATTGGCTTTATTCACTGTAATACTGTATAATACAAAGGTTTACATGACAACAGAATAAGCCAAGAAATGAAGCTTATGGACCTGCACTAGGCTTTTGGAGTTCCAACAGTGTGTGGGCACCCACAACAAACAGTGGACTATCAACACGTGCAGACAAACACTTTTCAAAAGATAATACACAAATGAATGTCTGTCACTACTCCTTTAAAGAAACTCAATCAAAACATTACAGACTACAAGTGGCATAAAGGAAAATGCAATTTTGCAACACAACATTCATACAACATCTAGCGTTTCCACGGCAACACTAGGCTCACAAAGAAAATGAAACATATTCAAAGGTGGCCTAAAATAAACTGAACACCAACACTATACTAGATCGAACCTCTGACCAAGCAAATTCATTTTATATAAAGTATCAAGGCCAGCAGTTAGACGGCCGGAGTCAGACAGAAGTATTGAAGTATTACAGTTAGACTATTGTGGTTCCACGGAAAATTATGAGCAGGCAGAGGTTCTGCTCCGCCATGCATGCAAGCACCGGTTCCGTTCACTGCCTTCCTTGCTTGCTTTAGGAATTTGCATGAGCCGATACTCAGTCGCTGTTGTCAGTCTGTGCCTCTCTGTGCGTGACTGCAGGATGCGTAGTTCCTGCATATCCTGCAGGATTGCTTTGTTCTCGCGCCTCTTTTCCTTGGAATGGAAAGGAATGGAATGGAATGGAATACAGAGGATTGAGGCAAGGCCAAGCACTGGGACCTATGAGGTCACTGAGCGCCGGAAAGGAAATTGAGAGCAGGGAGGCTTCAAAGGTGTAACAGGAGGAAAACCTCAAAGCAGTTGAGGCACTGTGAAACAATTGTCAGGAGTGGGTGGATAGCAAGTTGGAGGAAAGATAATATGAATGCAGGTACGGTAAAAGGAATGCAGGTAGGGGCCGAAGGGACGTAGTTAATAATCTTTAGTAATGAGTACAAGTGCATAAATGAGAGTGCACTGGCAGCGCCTACCCCCATACATGGGTCTCTGTCCCTTCGTGGCTCTTTTTCATTGCATCTCCTTTTCCCCACCTTTTTTTTTTTTTTTTTTTTTTTTTTCTTTCTGCGGGCCAGCTTCGTCCCTTTACTGTGACATTTTAGGAGATTCGCCCTGTTTAAGCTTCAACGGCCTTTTTTTAGATGCAGATTTTGTTAATTCTTGTGTTTATTTTTTCATACTTTTTCTTTTTTAGTTCTATTTTTGTGGCTGATATCTTGAATCGGTTTTATTAGTGAGAGGCAACACTGTCTTCTATCCTTGTCTGTAATCTAAATTCTGATTGACTGCCAATCCTTTCCAAACAAGGTAACAAGTTCAGTAAGTTATTTTCTGGTTTCCATGAAGCTGTCCGCGTGTAAGTCCAATAGGTCTCCTGGGACTTTCTTCCCATCCTCACCATAAATAGAAGGCCTTGCCTGACTTGTTGTTATTATTAACAGGCCATGTTGTATTTTGCTAAGACTTCATGTTTTGTTTGTTGGCGACCTGATTCGGCTGGCTGCAGAGATATTTTGCTCAATAGTATTTGAGAAAAAAGAGATATTTTTGCTCAATAGTATTTGAAAAGAGATATTTTGCTCAACAATATTTGCAAGGGTATTTTGCTCAACAGTATTGAAAAGAGATATTTTGCTTGTTAAAGTCAATTTTCGTTTGATGAATATTTTGTCAAATTTTGTTTTACTGACAGAATTTTACTCCATTACAAATGTTCAGTGTAAATGTACAGTATGTAGATGTGTGTACAGAGCGCGCTTACAGACACATGAGCCATAGTTGTCCTGTCACTTGCAGGAAACATTATGGAATCTAAAAGCTGAGAATAGCATGAATGAAAGCATTTTAAAATGAACTATTAAGAATACATTCTATGCTTTTTAACTCATTTTTCATTAGCTCTAATACATTGGGGTGCATGTGATGCTTTTGCACACGTTGATGCTTCTACTAGCATGGACATTCAAGCAGACTGTTTTGACCTTACTCTCATTCTTCTGAACCGAATTCTGCTATGTACTAAAAAAATGAAGGCGACCAGGGATTGAGCAGTTGAAAATTATGAAACCACAAAACTGAGTTGAGATTGGAATAACAATAAGAAATATTACAATCAAATGGTTAAGAGAGAAGAAGAAGAAGAATGCTGAAGTGTATCATTTCAAGAATAGAACCGAATCCCAAAATACAGAAGCCACAGGAAAGGACATGATATAACCTACAGTAAGTAAGTCAGGTGTCATCTGGCGACAGCAACAGGAAAACTAAGGCACAAATAATCTTAATTTAATCTTATATAGTTTTTATAATTATTCAAACTAAGAAGAGAAAAAGGTATTATAACACCAATATTCTGCTTGAGAACTGGCCAAATATCGAATGCATTATTTATTATGTAAGAGAGATTTAAGATCATCCTATTGTAGGTAGAAAATGAACCTTTGGTCGTGCAATGACACAGTTAAAGGGCCTCGTAAGATCTTGTTTATTAAGTCAGAATAATGAAAAATGTTCTAAATTTGAAGTCTTGGTTTATTTTAGAAGCGATTAACTGTGTAATTAAAGAGTTGTTTGATGAAATATATGGCAAAATTAATGTTGAATTTTTTATGCGTGTTTTATTAAGTTGTGCATGTTTTGATTTGGCAGCCCATTTATTATTCTTTTGTTTGATGAAGTTCGATTTTGTGACAGCTCGATCGTTTATCCTGGATTAACTTTGCTGTTGTACCTTTGACAACTTCATTCATCTGGTATTCTTGTTCTTTTGTTTACTTCGTAACCTTCTTTATATTTGTGTCTCATTTGAACTTCTGCCTGTCATTTTCCTGTGGGATTCGCTTATATATATATATATATATATGCATATATATATATGCTCATATATATATATATATATATATATATATATATATATATATATATATATATATATATATATATATATATATATATATATATATATATATATATATATATATATAAACAATTTCATGCATCCGTGATTACAGAAAAAAAATAGCATCAGTTTCTCTCAGTGTAGCTTCCCGGAGCTCATTAGTAAACAGAATGGAACGAAGCATAAAGCGACAATACTGTTCAATGTTAATTGGAACTCTCAAGCAAGTAGGCAATCTTTTAATTGAAAGCAAAGGTACAATGCTGTTTGATTTGTTTTGTTTATCTAATATTTTATATTGATTTTCTATTTATTTATGATAATGCTATTTTCTGAAATATATTACAAACTCTTTATATATTTGAAAAGAAGATATTTTTCTGTAACTTAGCTGAGAAACATTTGGTCATTCAGACCACCAGCTCTGTGGAAATTGTTTTTTTGAAAAGAGAAATAAAATTATAGGAATAGTTTCACTATTTTTATTCTTATTTCATATAAATTCTTAATTTTGTAAAAAGAAACTACTCATTTCTACTAAACAATAGTTCTAGACTGCTTTTACTGCGAGTTTTTGATAAAACCATTATTTTATGAGATATTTCAATTTTAAGCGAATTCCAGATTTGATGGCCATTTTTTCAATATAGGGGCTAACATAGCGTGGGAGGCCAAGGGACTTTTGATAGAGTTATTTCATGTCACATATCTCGACATTTGTGCAAATTTCACCAGCTTTATCTTAGTACTAGTAAAACCACGTATTTTTGCCTTTAACAACTCCTGGGCTTGATTTTGGGACCTGTGGTGAGAGAAACGGCTTCGTGCTAAATGGCAACTCAGTGTAGGGTTTATTATCCGTAAGTAAAATAATACATGGATGCACATTATATTTCATCACATAGCAATTACAACTAATACGTGACGGGCTGGAAATTTTGGGTGATGCAAATTCCTAATAGTTTCGAAGATAAATTAAATAGCAAATTGAGTATATGATATTAAATTAATAAAATGGTAAGTAAAATGAATATATAAATAAAAATAATAAAATGTAAAAGCAAAATGAATATAATCGTGGAGATTAAGTAAACAGACTCCACTATCATTTTATTCCTCTTCAGACGCCAGTGGTATGGACTGTAGATCCAACTGCCGTATCAACTGAGGCTATTAATTAACAGGCTGCCTCGTACAGGAGTCAGTCAGATCAGTCAGTGTAACAGAAGAGTGTGAAGCCAAGGTTGGGATAAAGAGGATCTGACAAAATTTCCTCCCCCTTATCCCATACATGTCCCCATACATATCAGATGTTTGTCTCATGCATATCACAAGCAGTTGGAAATAAGTCAACAACTGTAGGTGGAGAAAGTCTTTGGCAAATTCAGGATAATTATATCAAGCACTAGCCAGAACTGCTACCAATAAGTCGCTGACTGGTGTTTATGCTCTTTGCGATGTGTGTGCAATACGTTTCCATCATGCGTTTGTGACATGTTTTACTGTTGTGTGGACTTACCCTCAGGAATCTACTCATCTCAGGACTACACAAAGAAATACTAAACTTTTCTCCATAATACAGTATGGATTTCAGTATCTGTAAAAGATTTAATCATAAAAATAAAGAGGGTAAAAGTGTTAGCAACAGCGGTTACAAACATCTACGATGCAAACAGAAAAAAATAGAAACGATGGTAGTTTCTATATCATCAATGCAAATATATTTCAGGGCCCAAAACAGTTCTCCTTTCCTTAATTTTTGTATCCTGGTTTTCTATTTCATCTTTAGTGCTCCAGCGTGTGTATCGTGTAAACGTAAATGAAAGGTTGCAAAGCATGTGTCACCCCATCAATCATTCTATAACTAAAATGCAGACGCCAAATAGCCCGCTTTTGCTTCCATGTGATCTAGCATTCGCCTATTGTTCGGTAACATACGTTAATGACAGAATATTTCTTCTTTTCTTCCAAAGACAGGTGAATCCTTTCTGAGCCTTTACGTAACGTCAGAGCCTTATGGTCACAGAGCCTCAGTACCACGAAATTGAATTTCAAGGTCCTGTCGAAGGAGAGGTGGGTTGGGTGGTGCCAGAACCTATGTTGTGGAGAATAAGGTTTTGGCTAACGTTTATGGAACCAATACGTGAATTTCGTCTCTCCCTCCCTCCCCATACTCTCTCTCTCTCTTCTTTTTCAGTCTTTCACCAACACGTGATATGGTATGAGTTGAAATTAGTAGGTGACACGAGACCAAAGCATTGTGAGAAGTACAGAGATAATGGAAGTAACAGACACTTGGGCTATAATGGGCTTATAATAAAGGCCTTTGATGAAGCCCCCCCTTACCAGTCTCTTCTCTCTCTCTCTCTCTCTCTCTCTCTCTCTCTCTCTCTCTCTCTCTCTCTCTCTCTCTCTCCTGCCATTTTCAGCCCCTCACCTTGTCTCCTGGCGTCCTCCTATGCGGGTTTCCCCATTCAAGAGCCCATCCATGGGGCCCCGCCCCACGATATCCCCACTCCCTTACCCATATAAGCTAAACCGGCTGTTAGAGATTAATTCATTTCCTCCTCAATCATTTCTATCCCTCTTTGTTTGACTCCTGGTTCGCCGATTGCTTGATCTCCAGCAGTTTGGGTAGCCCGAACAAGTCGGCAGGATCAGTCGGTTGTAAGTTCGTACTGGCGAGTGATGTTTACTTCTGCTGTTCAACTCACTGACTTTCACTGAACTTCAAGAGAATGGTGCATAATACTCCTTTCAATATCACAGTTATATTTGTGAATGAAGATTGGAACACATCATTGATCTATCAGCCAGATTCAATGGTGTCACAAAGACATGTTTACAAATTAAAGCTTCAAAAATCTTTTTTTTTTTTACAAAATTAAAGGTCCTTTTCATAATAAGTGCGCTAAAAAAGTATGTAGAGCCCTACTTCTGACATAAACTGAACTAATTAATTCGTATTTATGTTATTTTCTTGTTCTCTGGTGAAATGATAACATTCAAAACCAGTACAGATTCGTTTCTGCTCAAATACGGTTTTGTTTACGGTGTGTTAACCTCTCAAAAACCTGAGATTCCTAAATAATTAAGGTTCCAAGGACTAATTTTCCATCATTAGATGAGAGCGGGGATCCTGGAAGATCTATCAGAACTCAAAGTGTTTGGATTCATAGAGGAGTTTAAATAGAGAAGGCAAACTTATGCTTAGGTAAGAACAAGTGTCATTTACACACACACACACACACACACACACACACGCTCAAAATGCATTATCAAGTATCAATCAAAGTATATATATATATATATATATATATATATATATATATATATATATATATATATATATATACATACATACATAATTTAATATTCAGTTTCAATATACTCGTGCCTTTAGTATAACGTACACCCAAAGGTAATCACAATTAATAAGTACATTATTTTAGCCTTGGCCAGGATTCCTTTAGTTTGAAACAGGATTACTGTAGCCATACATGCACACACACATCTATATATATATATATATATATATATATATATATATATATATATATATATATATATATATATATATATATATGTTTCGTCATGACGTTTAACGTGAGGTTGATAATGACTTTAGAAATTACGGGATATAAACTAGTGTGTTGTTCAGTAGGATGTTTTAATTTAGAAATTTTAGCAAGACTAACAAGTAGGGTAATAGAGGGAGGTCGAGAAACGTAAAATAGAAGAGTAAAGAAAGAAATTTATTTGCTAAGGCCACGAGGAGCAAAGAAGCAGTGGATATGAGTGAAGGGCAGAGAGAGAGGGTCAAGGGTCCTCAGCGCAAGGGCAAGAGACACCTTTTCCGGGAACAGAAGACCCTTCGATGCAGCTTCTCTTTTGCCAAAGATATCAGGCAGCTTCGTTGACGCGACTCTCCTCAGAGGAGAGCATGTTTTGAGAAATTATCGAAACGCGAAGAGTTCTTATTATCCCTAGGATTGGAGTTTTGCCTACCAAATTTTAGACTTAATTATATTAAGTTTTCCTCCCCATAGAGTCGATTTTCCAAAGGTTAATTGCACTGCCATTTAACGTAAACAAGAGCGATCTTCAGAAACAACTCTACGAACTGTCCCAGGGTGCATTTAGGAAACTGAAAACGCGCTGGACGCCGTTTTTTAAAAAAAAGATCATAACACCCTTAAGCAGCTTCTGGCCAGTAGAAAAGATCTGGTTATTGCCAGACCCGACAAAGGAAAAGGAATTTTTCTATTAGATAAAACTGATTGCGATGAAAAAATGTTAACTATTTTAAGAGGCCAAAGTAAGTTTACAGAAACTGGAACACCTGATTTTCATAATATCGTTATTATTGAGGATAAAATTAACAGATTTTTACGTTCTTTAAAAAAAGAGAAAATCATTGATGATAATACATACCAGGATTTGTTTGTCACAGGATCATCGTTTGGGGTCCTATACAGTCTTCCAAAAATACATAAACCTAATTTACCCATGAGACCTATTTTAGCATCCAATAATACACCCAACTATAAATGGGCGAAATATCTAGTACCTCTGTTGGAACCTTTGACTAAAAATAATTTTACTCTTAGTAAAATTCATACACTTTTAAGGAAAAAATTTTACCACACGACGCTAATCTTAAAATGGCCAGTTTAGATGTAGAATCACTTTTTACTAATGTTCCTGTGGAGGAAACTATCGATATTATCTCAAGTAAACTTTTTCCTGAACCAGATGCTGTTTTTAACAATTTTAGTCAAACATCTTTTAAGACTTTTTTAGAGCTGGCAGTGCGGGACACTGCCTTTATTTTCGATGGCAAGCTTTTTAAACAAACCGACGGTGTAGCCATGGGTTCCCCTTTGGGTCCAACTCTTGCCAACATCTTCATGTGCTCGCTGGAAGAGCGCATATTAGATGAATGTCCACTCAGGTTTCACCCGCTTTTTTATGTTAGGTATATTGATGACACCTTCGCCCTATTTAAAAATGACTTTGATATTGACTCTTTTTTAAAATTTGCCAATTCTAAGCACAACAACATTAAATTTACTGAGGAAAAAGAAGTGAACAATCAATTGCCTTTTTTAGACGTTCTTGTCACCAGAAGTGATGGTTCTTTTAATACTTCTGTTTTTAGGAAGAAGACGTTTACTGGTTTAAGATGCAATTATTACAGCTCTTGTTTTTATAATTTTAAACTTAATTCTATTTCTACTCTCCTTTACAGGGCGTTTTTCATTACTTCGAACTGGCAATCCTTTCATCAGGAAATTAATTTCCTCTCAGAATATTTCATGAATAACTGCTTTCCCCAAACTTTATTTTTTAAACAGCTTCGAATTTTTCTTAACAAACAATTCACTAACGTCACAAAACCTCCAACAGTACCTAAATTAAACTATTACGCCAAATTTCCTTTTCACGCGATTACTCTTTTAGAAAACGGTATATGCAAATTATCCACAATCATTATGGTGCGATTAATTTAAGATTGATTCCCAAAAATCCTTTAACATAGGTTCGTTTTTTAACTACAAGGATCGATTGAGCCCTTTTTTATCCTCTAACGTGGTGTGTAAATATACTTGCCCTAAGTGTAACTCTGGGACATATGTCGGATCCACGAGGAGGTTACTGAGGGTCGGAATCGACTCCCATCGAGGAATAAGCATTCGTACTAGTTGTAGGCCTCCCAATCCAGAACATTCTAATATCAGATCTCATTCTAAAATCTGCAAAACTCATATTGAAAGAAATGACTTCAGCATAATAGGCCAAACAGCAAATCCTCACGAATTGCCTACACTCGAGTCAAGTCATTGTTTATCAAACAACTAGTCCCCCAGTTAAATACCCAAACCTCCTCTACCCAACTGTACCTGAGTTAACTCTGTCTATAAGCATTCTGTCGTTTTCTCTCTCCACCGAAGGCTGGTTAGCGGTCTTTTGTTCTGTTGTGTTTTTAGCTGTATTGTATTTGGTGAATTTTATTTTTATTTTTCTTATGATTTTTAAAGTCTTTACAGTAACTTTTTGAGTAATTTGTTCATTATTCAACAGAGCCCTGACGATGAAATAGAGAAATTATTACGAAACGTTAGAAATAAAGAAATATGTTAGAGTTAACGGGTTTCCTGGTCCACCCTCACACTGATGTGTCCTGCTGGTCGTCGCCTACCCTTGTTTTATATATATATATATATATATATATATATATATATATATATATATATATATATATATATATATATATATATATATATATATATATATATATCATTGTAGTTTCATTTTATCTTGCACTTTTAGATTACTCAAAGGTTTCCAACAGCACACTGCACAAATAATCAATACAATGCAAAATACTTTAGTCAGAATCGAGAGATTAAGAGAGTAGGGTGAGAATGATAATTACCTGGTGTCACGGGATGAAGTGCCAAGTGAGAGACCTTGTGACACAAAGCTTTACAAGCTATTGCTCTGAGTGTCCTGAAATATCAATAACCATCCAACTATATGTATACAATGTGTCTTTTTCTATAACTTCGGAGATCCACTTATGGAGGCAGTATTCCACAATGTCTGTTATTAACTATGAGCACATTTTCTATACAAGTCCGTCATCAACTGAAATGTGATACCAGTCACACTAACAAATTTTTCTGCAGGTCTTTACACCGATTGATTTCTGTTATCATTGGTGTACGAAGCGTGGTGTGTTATATTTCTATAATTATATGTGCATACGTATGTGATTCTGACGTGTATCTTTTTTCATATGAAAAATGTCATTGTTCATTTTACACCATCAAGAAGGCGTATGGCTGACGAACCTGGCGTTGCCGGGAAAAACTCTGAAGTACTCAGAAAAATTTTTGTGCATCCCCTTTAAATTGTTTCATCGTGTAAAGTAAATATATATATATATATATATATATATATATATATATATATATATATATATATATATATATATTTTTTTTATTTGTCAAAACATAATACTGTAAAATATTCAGTAGCAAACAGCATCAACACCTAATTCACCTGATCCACCGAAAGTGCATTAAAATCGACGAAAGGTAACCATCAGTGTGTGAAGTTGCAGAAAAAAAAAAACTCATTCAGAGCTTCGAATATCTCATCTACTTAGCTCTCTCTCTCTCTCTCTCTCTCTCTCTCTCTCTCTCTCTCTCTCTCTCTCTCTCTCTCTCCGTTGTTTCTCTGTCTTCCTTACGCCTGAATTGAAAGAGATATCTCTCTCACTCTTAAGTTTTGGAGATGATGTCTTCATAAGCCCCTCATCACTATTTAATTAATGATAGATTGATAACAAACACCGGTAAAGCCTAACACCCTCTCTCTCTCTCTCTCTCTCTCTCTCTCTCTCTCTCTCTCTCTCTCTCTCTCTCTCTCCCCTAACACACCCATTCACTATCATAGAATTCAACTTCCATAGTGACAAATGGCAACTACAACAACCCTTAATTCGTACCCCTTGCTGATGTAATCATATACAGTAAAATGATTGTGTATAGTTTTATATAAGAATGATAATACATTCAGTTCTGTCTTTTATCACTGAGTATTTATTCAAAACAATAAATAACCGATTGCCTTACATTCCTTCAGGAAGGGAATGATTTTGTTTGATACATTATTAGTCATCACCAGAGGTGCGAATTGGCCATGGTTATAGATGCCGTACGGACATGAGCAGCGGTAATTTTTTTCCACCGATCTATGCATGCGCGGGTGGGGATGAATTTCTTAAGTCTTGTCTTTGCTCTCTCTCTCTCTCTCTCTCTCTCTCTCTCTCTCTCTCTCTCTCTCTCTCTCTCCTTTTCAGTCAGATGAGAATCTAACATTATGATTACATAGCAAAAACAAAAAAAAAACAAAAAACCGCAACTGATGAAAGACATGTCAGCAGGTGTAACTATTCTCGACGCCCTTTCCACCAAACAACTCAAACTGGTAACGTTTTTATGAAGAAAAATCGTGGATTATTTACACTTTTAAAGCATTTTGTTATGCCAAATCTATTATAAAATATTGTATATTAAATTTAAGACTTTGTAACAATACATTTACAGAATAATAGGATTTATTTTTAAGAATAATAACGGTTAGGTTTACACTGGTAGTGATATATGGCAATGATTCCTTTCACGTAGCAGGGAATTTGGACTTATTGTTGTAGGTCATACGTCTGACAACGCCTGGAAGAAAAGGTGGAGCGTCAGGTGAAAAATGAGAATTAACCCATAAAGCACTGAAGGAAAGGTGATGTAAAAGCAAAAGTTTCATTTGTTTTGTCTGTGTTTGTATGTCTGTCATTGGGTAGGGGTTTGATTTTGAGTTATAAACCTTTCTGGTGTTTAGCAAAATTTTGTCCAGGTCTGTCAAGGTTCGGATCTCTATAATATACAAAACAAATAAACAATCATTTACTTAATATATATATATATATATATATATATATATATATATATATATATATATATATATATATATATATATATACATATATATATATATATATATATATATATATATATATATATATATATATATATATATATATATATATATATATATATATATATATATATATATATATATATATATATATATATATTTACGTTTTTTCTGGCGATTTAGTTTGAAATATTCTCTGTGAGACAGGTAGCAACAGTTTAAGGTACTTTAGCCTTGTGATTCTGACTTCGTGGGTCCAGGAAATCATAAAAAAGAGGAAAATAAATGGGAATTTCATATGAGCTTAAGGCTCTTGTTACTGAGGGAGATATTGCGTAGAACACGGGGCAAACTTGCAGGAGTGTATTTACATAAATAACGTTAGTACGGGAAAGAGGAATGCTAGTAGATTATTGATCCTGGAGGGGATTCCTACGGGATGAATGAAACTGGGGAATTCCAGACACAGTCCAAGAAGCTTCCACGATATAGGGTCCCTATGAAATGAGAGATATGCACATTATACGCTAGTAATGAAAACAGACAAAAGAATAATGTATTCGAAGCTGCACTGAGGGTGCAAAGGGGCTTCGCTGAATTAATGATCGCTTAGCACTGCCGACACTCGAAGAGCACGGACATTTGACAAGAGATTCGGTGATTACTTGCTCACAATTTAAGTAAATATTACGAGACAAAAGCGTGACTGAATGGAGGTCTTCCAGGGCACGTTACCTTAAGACAGGTTCCAGCGTAGAAAAGGGGTCCGTGGATGACTTGCGATTTCCGAGGGTGAGTTTCTTCACGGGTTAGGATGCGGGGGCTTCACATAAAAGGGAAATGCGTGGGAATTTCACGAAGGGCCGGGCAATGGCATGTGGGCATCCAGCAGGTCAACGGTGGAGCGAACACGTGGCTAATGGTCGAAGGGCACGAGGAGAAAGTATACTTTGAAAAGGGCCACGTGGTTAGCTAAAGGGCACTGCCAGGTCATGTGGCTTGGTCCTTACTCCATCCAATCCAGCAGCGAACGTGTGAGGCCGCACTCGGTTTGATTTCTCCTTTTATCTCCTCTCCTATGGGCAGGGGCCACGTCCAACATATGGGGTTGAATCATTTCCAGCTGATGCCCGCAGGGGGAGTTTTGCCTGTAAGAAAACGACCAGACAGAAATCACTTTTGCCTCGAAGAAAGATCTGCTTAAAGGGAGTGGCCTTAATCCGTTTTAAACCCTTGTATTCTGACCAATAAAGTCTCGATAGACAGATTTGTCTATCGATCGAGCAGCTTGCAGTAAATGAAAACAACAGAACAAACAACAACAACAAAAGAGGGGGAGGCAATTTGCTAGCGAGTTCTTGCTAATCATAATTATATATATATATATATATATATATATATATATATATATATATATATATATATATAAAATTTATTTTTTATTTTGTCTAAGGACCTGACTACAGTCTCATGGAAAACTGATTGATTAACGTCAATGCAAATTGAACCTTGTGAGCAGACAAGACCTTTAACCTCACCCTGGAGAATTTCATGCTGATTGGACACCTGTAATACGACCAGCAAGAGGCTTGATGTTGATTGAATACCTTACCGTGGGACGGTACAAGCAGCTCATATTCATTTGTGTTCTTATAAAAGGAAAGGATCATAGGGCAAGTTCTTTCGAAAGATAACAATTCTATACTTATGATTTTGACGGTTGCAGTCTTTCATTTTTATCCGATATGTCGAAATAGAATTAATTAATGTGTGCATGATACGCATTTGGGAGGTGGTGCTCTTTTCCCCAATAATAATAATAATAATAATAATAATAATAATAATAATAATAATAATAATAATAATAATAATAATAATAATAAGGTAGTCAAAATAACGGAAATAATTAGAATTATAGAAAAACACATGGTAAAAATCTGTACTACAAGATTTCAAACACATATTCGCCCAAACCGATTGTTTTTCTTTTTACTTATCCTCAGTATTTCCGAGACGAGGGCAAATGTAAAAGATATTTCTGCACAACAGCTCTCCTGAGTGAGTGTTTTGTCTTCTTTCTGCAGCATATTTCCCTCTACTTTGGATGTATGGAATTTCTGCCCACTAAAAGGATAAAGTATAGGCCAGTCCTAAA
>NC_089763.1:536204-546204 GCF_040412425.1 Macrobrachium rosenbergii | reverse complement strand
ATGTGTGCATGGCCTGTTAAAGTTGCGAGTCTTGGAAACCTTCACCTAAGATGAAGAGCCTGATGCTTGCTTGGAGATGTGTAACTTATTCTCTATTCGGGTGAGTGATAACAATCGCTGTACACAGCACTACGGTGTTTGGTGATGAAGAGTTTTTTTTTTTTATTCATGTAAAAGGCGAAGTGATTAGACCATTTTTTTCCTGTGCTGGCCGCAAGACAATTATCCTTT
This sequence comes from Macrobrachium rosenbergii, assembly GCF_040412425.1. Taxonomy (NCBI): domain Eukaryota; kingdom Metazoa; phylum Arthropoda; class Malacostraca; order Decapoda; family Palaemonidae; genus Macrobrachium; species Macrobrachium rosenbergii. The sequence goes on along the minus strand of NC_089763.1, from coordinate 545,973 downwards.
GGTATCCTTTACAAAGCAACAGTTGTGTACTGTAACTTATTTAATTCACTTTTGTCTGTCGTATGCAAACTTTTCGCATTTCCGACATCTTTTTCAGAAATAATACGACCAATTTAAGCCAAACTAGGCATCAGAGATCCTTAGGTAAAGTGCCAACAATGGGAGTGTTGTACCCCATTTCAACAATTATAAATTTCCCTTACTAACGGAAGATTTGTGCTGAGGTTGGCTTTAATTGATCTGATGGTTTTAAGAAGTTGCAAATGTGAAAAGGTTATGCCATATATACATATGTACACTTACTCAAAAATATTCTGCAACATGTTCCAGAAGTTTTCGTTCACCTAATAATAATTTATTCTTTTGATATACGCAGTGAAATTTGCTATTCTTATTTGCTTTTGGTTATTAATTGTAGTTAAAAATATAAAAAAGATTGGCCAGCGAAAAATTCATATTACGAAAACTAACGAAACATTTTGAAAAATTTCGTGCCAGATGATTGGGTAAAAGAGTCAAATAAGAAACTACATTTCGTATTCAAATAAAAACTTATTAACTAATAAAATAATATTGAATAATCATCACCAATATCATATAAATAAGGAATTATATAATTCTATCATAATCGTTGTCAATAACACAAAAAAGAAAAAACTCATAAAATCGTAAGTGCTCGCGTGACGCCACACTTACGCGGGAAGTTAAACTGTATCGTCATTCGTCACCTGCACCGATAAGATGGATAACAGGCGCAATCACACCACACTATCTCTCAGGTCATCGATCATTAGCCCGCATGGGGCTCAGCTTTCCACCGGAGATATTGCTCGGCAGCTTGGCATACACAGAACAACCGTGCATAGATGGATACGACGACAAAGAGAAAGAGGATATATAAATACATTAACAAGAAGTGGACGACCCCATAGTTGCATCACTGCTGAGGAAGATCATCGAATCATTGAAGCAGCTCGACAAACTCCGTTGACAACCGCCGTAGCTATCAAGAGAGAATATGGCCTTCAAGTTGATGCCCAAACCATTCGTAACCGGCTGCATGAGGCTAAGATATTTCATCATATTCCTGCCAAGAAACCCTCATGACTGAAAAAACATAAAGAAGAGAGGTTAGGGTTTGCTTTACAATATTACTCAGTGGCCGACGATTTCTGGAAGAAAGTCATCTTTTGTGATGAGACGACATTCTCCACGGATGAGCATAGTAGTCTTCTTCACTGCTGGCGTCCAGTTAATACAAGGTAAGCTTTATTGAAGTGAACTAAGTCATTTTAAGTTTCTTGCTAGTTTTAATTCTGTTGAAGCTCAGATAATAAGTAATACAAAAATCGTCCTAATATAAAAGCTATTAAAATGACAGGCCTAAGTAGCATTGAAAGAAATCAGATATTCCACATGATAGGTGCTTATATATATATATATATATATATATATATATATATATATATATATATATATATATATATATATATATATATATATATATATATATATATATATATATATATATATAAAATATATATATATATATATATATATATATATATATATATATATATATATATATATATATATATATATATATATATATATATATATATATATATATATATATATATATATATATATATATATATATATATATAAAACAAACAAAGTGATTATAATACTATGTAATACAAACATAGATGTGAAATTTGTTAGTCTAATTCAGTAGATTTTATATAAGCGATTAAGCATGTAGGCCTAAGTGTCATTAAAGGAAATCGGAATACATAGTATGTATTATAGTCCTATAAATGTGTCTTTTTTATCCATTCTGTCGTCCATCGCAGACTGGTGCGATCGGTGTTTCATGACTTTATTCAGAAAGCGTATCATTTTATTTCTAGGTATGAGGCTGAAAATATCCAACCCATTCGGCGGAGTGGAAGAATTACGGCAGCTCTTTGGGGATGGATGGATGATAGCGGTCCGGGAGAACTGATCGAGGTCAACGAAAGTTGAACAGCCATCAGTATACTGAAATATTAGAAGAAGTCCTTACTCCATCTGTAAGGTCACTCATCCCAGATCAGGAACCAGTTTATGTAGTGATGGATAATTCTCCTGTCCATAATGCAAAAGCAGTAAAAAGAATGGTTTACAGCCCATCAAGATATCATCCGGATTGAGTGGCCAGCGAAGTCTGCGGACTTAAACCCAATAGAAAATCTTGGGCTTATATTGTAAGTAAATGGGATAGTAGCGAAATAAGGACCAAAGGAGCCCTAATTAGTCATGCCAAGTCAGTATGGGAGTCACTTAGGCCTAAGCGTCACGAAGTCAACATTTGTGAAAAACTCGTGATTCTATGCCGAGGAAACTGGGTGAAGTCATCGACAGAGAGGGTCCCACACAAAATATTGAGAGAGAGAGAGAGAGAGAGAGAGAGAGAGAGAGAGAGAGAGTTTGGTTGTGTGTTTAATTTGACGAAAGATGGGGTACAAATTACTCCTAGTGCAGGTAATTTCTTTATTATGTAATACTAATACATACATATATATATATATATATATATATACTGTATATATATATATATATATATATATATATATATATATATATATATATATATATATATATATATATATATATATATATATATATATATATATATATATATATTAATTTATTTATTAATTATCTTTCCGTTATTATAAATGCAAATATTTCTCGTTATTTTGTAAGACTGAAAATACATATTTATTTTGTTGTATAACACTGGAAATACCTATTTATTTTGTTGTATGACACTGAAAATACATATTTATTTTGTATCTAGTGTTTATGTAACCTAAATAAAAAATATTAGGTTTCACTAATTTACAGTAGTTAAGCAATGGATTAGTCATTAAAATACCATTCTTGTAAAATTTTATTCATAATAATAATATTCCTGCAGATCTTTATAGAAGTCGTGATTGTTGATGTTGCTAAGACTAATATTGTTCAACTTATAACAGTTGAAGGCCTATGTCTACAAAGATCACACATATGAAGGCGATCAAAACAAAGATAGCGATTGCTTTGGAGATGAAATATTAAAGCATAAGAACAGTGATGACCGTTGAAGTATTTTAGTAACATCCTTTCATCAAGTAACTTATTACCGCAATAGCAGAAAAAAATAAATCCCGGTTTAAGTGAAACGGAGTTAATCTCTCTAGCGCACCAGTAGCGTCCGAGTTGTTTCAAGCGCTTATGGCAGAGTTGCCAGATGGGGCCAGAGGTCACTATTTCAATCGCTTACGGCTGAGTTGCCAGATAACGCCAGATGTCACTATTATCAGCTGTTGTCCGAAAAGTTTTGAAGGATAAGGATGTTGCAAAACTTTTTTGAGTGATTGTACATACAGCAAATAAAATTTCATTAAAAAGCTCACTTGCTTTAAGCTTCAATAAACGAAAAATGTGCTAATTACATGCCACAATAAACAGATACAATTAAGAGGCCGTCTGTATTTTTTAGATGTTGCTGCAGAAGTTAAATGAATGTGCTTTTCACTGAATAAACTGATTCCTCCAATAACAGAATAGGAAGAAATCAAGGCCGTTCAGATCTGGTTTGCAAGGAACCTTGTGTCCCAGTTAGTTAGGGAAATTATCATCCAACTATAATTGTCTTACCAATGTGGTGTAATAGGAACGTACACCTCTCTGTCTGAACCACTCATGTTGACCATAAAACCTAGCTCGCCAACTTAAGCAGATTAACGTGCCTTGCTGGTTATGATACCTTCGGAGAAGAGAACAAGAGGCACGAGGGCCACAGTGACCATCGTTCGATTTCACTCAGTAATTCTAAGCTACAGCAATTGTTCTGTTTGACGGAATTTTTAAATTTTGCTTTCTCCTCCCGGCTGTAGGTGGACGCCCATCTTAGAAAAGTTTTACAACACAATCATGTATATATATATATATATATATATATATATATATATATATATATATATATATATATATATATATATAGTTATATACCACTGAGCTGAATAACAGCCTCCTAGGGCTGGCCCGAAGGATTAGAATTATTTTACGTGGCTAAGAACCAATTGGTTACCTAGCAAAGGACCTAAATCTTATTGTGAATCCGAACTACATTATAAGGAGAAATGAATTTCTATCACCAGAAATAAATTTCTCTGATTCATCATTGGCCGGTCGGAGAATCGAACGCAGGCCCAGCAGAGTGGTAGCCGAGAACGATACCAACCCATCCAATGAGGAACTGAACTATATATATATATATTTATATATATATATATATATATATATATATATATATATATATATATATATATATATATATATATATATATAAACATGTCTATATATATGTATATATTTTACATATGTATATATATATATATATATATATATATATATATATATATATATATATATATATATATATATATATATATATATATATATCGTCCCTTTGTTACAGTATAAGTTAGCAAAACCTTGAAATAAATGTGTTTCATTTTCTATTATCATATGTATTCAGGCACAGATATTCCCTTAAAGAAAGAACAGAAAGAAAACATAAAATCTATATTTTTCCTGCTAATTTTCCAGCAAGCAGTGAACGAAGGCTCATTAGTGAGAGGAAGTGTATTGAAGTTAACAAGGTAAGTGTCATATGAAGCGTTGGCGAACGAAACAGACTTTTATGGTATGTACCTCCTGAGACGCGTTTAATTCACTTTATGGATTTGATATGTGGAAATGAATTGCGACCATAATTACACTAGGAGTGTAGATAAATAGTAGAGAATTAATAATATATTCCTAAAGTTGAACCAGTAATTACTATTAACGAAAAGTAAGAGGAAATGACGATGATTGTGTAATAACTGTGGACATGAACGTCAAGAACTGTAAACAGGAAGAAGGTAAGATTTGAAAGTGCCCAATAAATATGTGTATACAGGATATAATGACAAGAGAGAAAGATGGAATTTCCATATTTAAAACCTCATTATTGTTCACTCAAGAATGCAAATGGACAAAGTTAAACCAATGCAACGTAAATAGTAATTTAGACGGATAACCACGATGAATAGGAGATGTGTAGGAACTTGGAACATGAGGATCTGAGGAAGTGGAGGCAAGGTTAAAAAGGAGGGAAATAAAAACTTCGTAGAGAGAGAGAGAGAGAGAGAGAGAATACAGAAATTATCAGTCTTTCTATACACCTCAGAATCCAGTCGTTACAGAACCGCATCTTACCATGTGAGACGCTGTTGATATAAACATACTGATCATAAATGTAAGAGTGAAAGTCTACAGGTAATAGAGTCAGTTGTCAGACCTGCCGAGTTCCAGCCCTCGGCCAGACTCGTTCTCTGATGGCCCCAGTACAGTATAGTATGCCAAGATGAAGGCACATTTCTCCGGGATGTGGAATGGCACCCAGCGTCCCGAGGGTCGATACTGCTACAGCGTTGTTATATTTTGTTTTTCTCTCCGATAATTCATCACTGAGCACTGGAAGAAGTGCAGGCCGTGTTTCAGATTTGCCAGTAAGTTGTGGGAGCCATATTTGCATTAGCGCTAAGAGAAAGAAAACTGTAGTAGAAAAGTCTTATATACTGTATGTATATATATATATATATATATATATATATATATATATATATATATATATATATATATATATATATATATATATATATATATATATAATATATATACAGTATGATGCAGATATGTATTTATTCAGCGACTCTGCAGGTGGATATATCATTGGCTCAGCAATATTGCTACTGAATGGGATGTGGCCACAGCGAGTGCTTGGTATCGTTCGCATTTTGAAGACTGAGATTTATCATTTTTGTGAACATTAACCTCGCCCGAAGCAGTGCCTCGAGGCATGGTTGAGATGTGATCAGAAGTCCACATGACATGTGTCAGGGTGTGACGATCGTTGACTTGTACTGAATGTGAGTACTGGATTTCTCCGATATGTCGTCATGGATCTTTCCCAGGCGAAGTGTAAATGTGCCCGGAAGTAAGTGCTAAGTGCATTCATGTATTGGTCATGATGAGTTTTGCTGGAGAGAAAATATGTGACAACTTGATACTGGAGCTTGAAGTGTTGTAGCGCTCAATTTGAGGAGTGCACCTGATTTTCTTGCAGATGGGTTCCTCCAGTTTGCTGAAGTGACTAATGAGCTTTTATAAGATTGTTCTTTTTATTTTACATGTCTGAGTGAAATTGTTTCCTTTTGCTACCTGATTTTACATTTTTTGTGCTTATTTATTTTTTTGTGATTCCTTTTATTACCAGTTTACTCATGTCATTTCAGTGAACTTTTCTGGTTATTTATGGAATGTTTCTTCCTTCGCAGTGACGAGTCTGTATGAAGTCATGTCAGGGGGCACAATGCCCTGGGTTGAAGGGCATGAGAGGATGGAGTGGTGGACATGTCGACTAAAGACTCATTTTAACTGTTTGGACTTGATATGGTGTGGGAGATTTTAGTTTAGTCCCTGTTAGGTGTGTGAAGATCCCATTTTACTATGTTTGGGTTTGGCTTTTGGAAGTCAGTGTGACTTATTCATTTAATCAATCAGTGCTTTGTTAGATTTCCAAATTAGAGTCTATTTTCGTAACTTAAGAGTTAATTCAGTGGCCTTCAGTGTTTATGAGGAGTTATGACAGAAAAGAGAGAGAGAGAGAGAGAGAGAGAGAGAGAGAGAGAGAGAGAGAGAGAGAGAGAGAGAGAGAGAGAGAATATGACGCCCAGTTTGGGGGTAAGTTGTATTATACCCCCCTCTCTGGGGAGTGTTGGGGGAACACACACACACACACACACACACACACACACACACACACACACACACACATATATATATATATATATATATATATATATATATATATATATATATATGTATATATATATATATATATATATATATATATATATATATTATGTCTTGGATGACTTTGGAAGAACTATGTGCTGGCCTGTCAGTGGCACTTCCGCTGCAGGTGCATTTGTGTCGACGTTGGAGGTTTGCACAGTTGGATACAGAGAGCTATCTGATCATGATTTAAGTGCATGGAGGCAGCGTGATCGAACATTGAACTGGGGTCGTCACATTTCCGGAAGAAATGATTGTGTGAGTGCGTATGTGTGTTGCACTCCCTGATGGTATATTATCAGGGGAGAGACTCTTGCAGGGGGACTTCATTTTCAGACTGGGTCTGATTTGGTTAGTGGTGAAGTGTTGAAGGACGCCACTGGAAAATCTGTTATTTGTCGCCATAGAAAGTGAGTACCAGAACTCATGAACACTTATATCTTTTCCAGACATTTGGTAGAAAGACCCAGTTGTGTTGCAGTCAAATTCCTCTGTGTCTCCATTATGCATTTTCCTATTTTGTTCTCCATTGTACATTCTTCTGTTTTGAATATAGATGTTTTGTAACACCATTTCAGGTTGTAATATATGATATGTTCTTTCAACAGGAATTCTGGGTTCGTCCTGAGATGACGAATATTTTGGGAAGTGGTGTTTATTCTTTTGCATACTATATGACACTTTATTGTGGCCTAGAACAATTATGACCTTATTACTTTGTTTGGCGACTAGGGTGTTAGTCACTAGTATTAGTTGGTATCGAATCTTTAATCTGAATGTTTGTGAATCAGAATTTCCTCTAGTGATGATTTCCATTTATAGGGGGTGGAATTCACTCCATTTCATGATCGCAGCTTTGGCTGAATTACTTTCGTTAAATTTGCAAATAAAGTCTAGTGTTGTACCTCCGCGTTTAATTCCAGTAGGCCTTTGTTTAAAGATAGGTTCAGTGAGAGGAGTCGACGAGGGAGAATGAATTTGCTGACCCAGGGATGAACCACTGCTACCAGAGATCTTAGGAAAGTAAGATGATTGATTCTGTTCTTAAAACAGATACAGCAGTAAAAGATAACCCTATTTAACCTGGGGATAGGTCATTTAAATTATATATACTATGTTACATATATATATATATATATATATATATATATATATATATATATATATATATATATATATATATATATATATATATATATATATATATATATATATATATATATATATATATATATATATATATTTATAATATTTATATTTAATATAATTTTAATGTATGGGAAATTTTCTTAAATTAATACGTTATGATCAGTCAAAGGAGTATAGAGTTTTGAAATATTAATTCTTCGTATCCCTAAACCACGAGAAAATATAGACAATAGCAATAAAAAAAAAAAAATAGGAAGAATTTCTCTAATACGGAAAAAATAAGTTTGTCTTTTTTTCGAAGCCGATGACTAAAGCAGAAATTGCGAGGCCTATTTCAGCTTAGCGCCCAACCATCGGAGGTTTTAAAAGTTCAGCCACAATTTTTCGTCCCAATCTCATTTCACCCCGAGATTTTTCCTTTACACGTTATCGTCTCAATGGTTCCATTGTGGCATTTTTGCAGGAAAAGAATTTTCATGAAACGTCTCTCGAGATTTTCTGGCTATAAAATGCAAGACATAAGTCCAATAAAAAATTTTTAGATCTTTAATATTTTGAGCAATGCATTTCCATCAATTCATCGAGGAAGTGTGAGATGAACTATCACATACATACACACACCCACACATCAACACACACACTATATATATATATATATATATATATATATATATATATATATATATATATATATATATATATATATATATATATATTTATATATATATATATATATATATATATATTTATATATATATATATATATAAATTTCTGACTCCCGTATGGATCGAACCCAGGTCTCTGGGTGAAAGCAAAGGGCGCTACCCACTGGGCCATGCAAGTCTAAAATATCGGAACCTGAGAGCAACTATGTATGGGCAAGCTAATGGGCTTGCATACCAGCGAGTTTTCCCAACTTCCACGACTCAGCAATGACCCAATGGACAACATTTCATTGAATTATCCTTCTATGTAAGATAGAAATATCAACATAATATCATATATCGATGTCATATACCATCATATATCAAATATCGAACCCGATATACGCAAATAAATTTCGGGATAACGTCATCAGCAGTTTTCCCCAACTTCCCGTCTCAGCACGACTACGGACAACATCATCGAATTGTCCTTTCCGAGCCATACATATATAAAGTCAGATACGGGGAACATATATATTTCGATATATATATATATATATATCGCATATAAATATCGAATTATCCCATTGACTCATATATACATACCATATGGACAACATTTCATTCTTCATTATATAGCTGTACAATATGAAATCATAATTGTTATATCTATATGGAATATATATATTTCTGACTCCGATATAGGATATACCCAGGTCTATATGTACCCAACATATATATATGTATATCCGATATATACGATATCGGATATATACCCTGAGTATAAGATAGAAATCATACCTGGGACAGAAATAAATTTTCGCACGTATATACAGGCGGATTTTCCCCAATACTCATAAATATCGGAACATCAGCATCCATATAAAGCCAGGTGAATAAGAAAAATCAATCGACTATACAACAATGTATGGATATATAAATAAATTAGCTCATATCGTGGATCAGCCCAGGTATATGTATATATACCCATATATATTTGAATATAGCAACCCAAGGATTACCTGGGCAAGCTAAC
>NC_089763.1:511204-531204 GCF_040412425.1 Macrobrachium rosenbergii | reverse complement strand
ACAATTGTATCGAAGGTAACACGACTGAGGTCTGGTCCTGTAATAGGTTCTACTTGCATAGCAAAGAGAATAATATATAATCTATATTTATATAATCTTAAAATCAGTATCTATATATATATATATATCAATAAAACAAAATATTTTCAAGAAAATCTATAGATCTATATTTATATGGAATTATAAATCAACTGGACCTATATATATATATATAAGCGCCCATTAGGCATTTTATATATATGAACCTTCATTTACGAATATATATCATTTCGGAAATCGAAGCATATATTTAAGAAGAGAACAATATACTGGAGAGGTTTATATATAAAGGAAGATCGAATATGATGACAGGTCCTTCCTATGCCGACGGAAGGCTATATGCGTTCTATTGGCTATTCTTATATAAAAGGATACGCAATAGATGTCTGTAATAGCTATTAACTATCTATTTATATATAATAAAAGACCATCGCAAGGAGGCTTTGTGGTGAGTGGCGTATTGTCTGTTTGGAATATTTGTCATATATATAATAATGTTGTTTATTTTAAACATTAAAATAACCAAAAAATTAAATTAAATAAAAGAAAATATAAATGAAATAAATAAAAAATAAAAAAAGTAGAGTTAAAATAAATAAATGAAAATAAATGAAATAAAGTTTATAGATTTGTTTATTTCTTCAAAGGATCTTTAATGTTGATGACAGCTTTGTTTTAGACCTAGACGATACAACGGCAGGAGTGGCAAATGCAGCTGGTATGAACAGAGACCTTCCCTTGGAAGAATCCGCCGAATTCAAGAACTTAGATTGAAACTATGATGAAAACTACTCCAATCGTTTCTCATCATAGTGAGAAATTTTCTACACAGAAAACAATTAAATTTTTACGGCTGCAGTTCGTTAAAACGTAATTGGTTAGTGATGTCCGAGCGTTATGCTTTTATACAGCTAAGCAGCTGGGAAGGGTAATTAACAAAGTTACTGTCAACGTAGTGGTAAAATGATTAGGGAATACGAAAATATTGTTATCCTGTCTATTCCTGACCATTCACCCCAAGAGGATTGTTTGCTACGCCCAAAAAGAAACTCTGACACTTACTGGCCTGTCGCGTACGTGAATAAAAACCATTCTGGGATTTAGTTTAACTGCCGAAAAACTTTCCTTGTGCTCAAAGTACCGATTGCTATCAGCACTGGTCCCAGAGCTTCTAACTACCTACTTTATTCCCATGCCTAGTTAGTGAAAACTACATTTTTTACAAATTCTCAAGTCTTTGTTGGTGGTCAGAGTACGAAGATGCACACCAGGCCTCTTAATCTCTTCCACACGCTGTCGCCTTAGGTTGACAATGCAATATCAACCACTACCAAAACTTTTCATTTTAATATACCTGGAAAGCTAAGTTCCCTGAAACCTAATTTTGCTGACTCAGGTTTCCTGTTAAATAAAGACTTCTAACACTTCTACTGATTTTGATTCTCACGAAAAAAAAGGAGTTAATCTATGTTTTATTGCTCATACTTTCAGTTATGCATCGAGTGCCTCTCCTTCTGACCACCACTTCCCAAAATTGACCGTCATTTTTTTTTATTTGAAGAAACTGAAATAAAACCTCAGTCAAATTGATTTTAAGAAGTAGAACTTTTTTTTTAATCACCAACTTCTTGTTTTAACGTGCTTTTTCCCACTTTGACAAACTGGTACATATTAACAAGTGACTTTTTGGGACCTGATTTTGAAAATAGTATCTTAGTCTTCTGTAAAATAAAGGCATTTTGGTAAAATATGAACCTATCTTTAAGGTAAAGCACCCGATTCTTTTCCGAGATTTTAATTAGCAGTTAATAAAAAGTAAAAACATTAAAAATCAATGCAGTATAATGTTGATTGAATGTTTCATATTTAGACAAGTAAGTCTTCAAAAATTTCAAAGATGAGAATGTTAGCCAACAAACAATTAGGACAATAACAGTGCTTCCAACGTCTTCCCGACGGTCGGCCCAGACACACAATAACTGGGCGCTGAACGACGGGCAATTATATGGAATGTTCCATTGAGCTCTGCTTCTTCATCAACAGTTTCACGATAAACTCAGTTTTCCCAAAACTGGATTCCTAACTTGCCCAACCAGATTAATAAGTTCTCTACTGAAGGTGCAGTGATCGAAATGCCTTTTGTGCAGTCTATACGTAAGGTACGCACTAACAATAGTCCAATAAGAAAAGACAAGCGTATGCCACCACTTGAATCTCTTTTGCAAGAACTGATAGGTGGAAATGCAACTGTCAGTTCCGTCAATTTCCCCCGTCCTTGCTAAATAAAATGAAAACATTCCAGGTTTCACAATTACATCTTCACCACCATTGCGGATTCGATTATGTTTATGCACCGTGGCACCAATATTTGCTCAAAACACATGTAATCGTAATAGGCTCGCACACCATGTAAGAACGTAGTAAATGGATGCTTTCACGAAAGATACTACCTCACTAAAGGAATATGCATTATGCCCTTTTTAATTTGAGGAGTGAGGTCCTTTTTTGTAAGGTTGGGGGTATCTGCCAGTTGTATCATCTGTCTTTGTAGAAGTTCCTCAGCTAGTTCGATGCTGATTGCAAAGCCGATCGATTAACACGTGATACCTTCTGCCCTTTGTGACAAGGTCAACAGGCTGAAAAATACTGATCAACTACTCATATTCCGTGGAGGCCCCAAAATAACTACCCAAAAAACGTCTTTGAAGGTCGATCTCCTTGTCAACGCCTCCTGCACAAGCAGGAGGCTTTGAAATGATTTCGTCTCCACTACTGTAAATGGTATCCAAAATCGAGCCATATTGAATTCTGAGGTAGTGGTTGATTAATATTTATCTTTTCCTCGGTATAATGCTTTGTTTCACGTGTTATGTTCACAGGGCCCATTGCAAGAAATAAATGAATAAGTATTTTGGTTTTTTTTATAGACTTATGTGGGCACAGAAATGTTTGAGTTCCGTATTAAAGTTATGTTATAAGTTTCCTAAATTATATGGTTCCTAGACACCAATAGGGATATTATTTACTTGGTATTCCGAGTCTTCTCTCTCAGAAATTGATATTGATATTTTCCTCGTTTTCTTCGCCAGAGGACAACCCTTCATCACGAATTTGAAAATCTTGCATTTATGGAGGTCAGAAAAATGAGATACCGGATCTGAGAGAAGAGCACTAAATACATCGCGAGATTCTTCACTCGGAGTCGATTAGCTAAGGTGAAATTAATCAAAATTCAGGGAAACAGAGTGAATTGGTAACAAGTGACTCAAAGCCACTAACGACCGAGCTCAGACTGTGAGTGTCACCAGGGTAAGACGAGGGCGAAGAAGTGTCCCTCGCCAATGAGAAGCTGGATTTTGGTTGGGGCACATTTGAATATTATTTTTGGAGGGATGGAGACAAAGGATTCATATGGAGGGGATGGGGGAGAATAAGCTTTTCTCGATTTACAAAGGCCACGTAAAGAAAAAAGTCTATCGATTGGTGAAGTCGAGGGGAATATAACCCAGTTATTACAAAGACGTGCATTGTACTGGGAAGGGCTACTCACACCCACCCTTGGACCGGAGAGGCTGACCATAAAAATGGTTTGAAACAGAGCTCATTAAATACAAGACTTTCCTCCCCTTATTTAAAGGCTACTGAAGACAAAGCCATGAACAAAATTTCACATGTAGTGGTATTACATCTGCATAATCCTGAATACCTTGTCTCCAGTAAAACCAACTTGCAATGAAGAAAGGATGCTATAGATGGGCATTTCATCGCCATTTACTAACCGGCTTTCCTAAGTTTGATTAATATACTAAAAATTTCGCATTTTTTATGTACATTTTCAAAACAGAAGCAAATTGCATCCTAACAGAAACCACTTATATAAATCCCTAGATCAGTTGTGCCATATAAAGTGCAGAGAAAATTAACGAACAAGTCGCCTAAAACCAGTGTTTTTGGGAGAAGGCAAATTGCCAAAGTTGCCGAGGCTAGCTGATAAGGGCTGCTTAATCTAGGGAATGTAAAATCTGTAGTTAGGTGCAAGACATCACTGGCTTTGACTTCGCTGGCATGAAAACAGAACAGTTTTCTGTAATTATACCCTTGCAATATAAAAGTATAACAGCCAACCACACGATTGGTCTTTATATTCGTGATCCTGTTAAACAGTGGTTTGTTTGTTGTACTGGCAATTTCGATCTTGAATTAGTTATTTCATATATGCCAATCATTAAGTTATGCTGAAAAATCGTAGTTAATAATTACATCAAGTATCTTTGGAAACAAGTCAAATGAATTTTAGAACAAACCATTACCTTAACGGTTGAAGTCCTAGTTTCGGAGAATTATGCACTGAGAATCTTGCAGTACAGTCAAGTTACTTTAATTTTTCATTCAACCTTAAATACGTTAAAACCTCAAATACGTTCTTAAAAGTTACGTCCTTTTAAAATTATTATTAAACATGCAAAACATTAAACACGCAAAACTTTAACTACCGTCTGACTTTACAGTTTAGTTACTAATTGAAATCTTTTGACTAAAAGTCACTAAAGGAACGAGTACAGAAAATATTCTTTACACTAAAATAAAAAAAAAAAACATTAAGTTTTCAGTAATAAGCCTCGCACGAAGTTATCAATAAAACGTAATCAACAATTAAAGGTTATTTTAAAATAAGATAAAAGTGAAGGATAAAACTGATAAATCGGACATTAAATTTTTTATATTTTTTGCGGTGACATTAAAACACTCGAAGAAAATTGCTTAAGTCACGCTACTTTAACTAATAAAAATGACCAGACTTATGGACTTACTAAGTTAAAATTACTTCATTCGTAGTTTGAAACCTCTTAAGACCTATGGAGAGGGCATGGGAAGGGCCTCCGCCCCTACAAGGGCACCGCCCCTGTAGGGGTGGAGGAAAAAAATTGGTTTGGTTGTGAAAAAAAAAAACCTTACCTCAGATTATGTCTAAGTTTATGGATCCAAACCTGGCAAGCTTAATATTCGAGTCGTCCAGAGAAGCGGTTTGGAGAAAACCGATCCCGGCATCCGGATATTGACTCGGCTGTTGAAATTCTCCGAAGTTCCAGAACATCGCCAGCTTGAAATTAAGGGTATCTGGAAGTCATTACAGTTTTTGTTATTAGTGATTGAAAATAATTCAGTCAGCTGTATTTTTTGCAAGATTAAAAGTGTAAGTAAAGATTAACACAAAATTAAGGCTCGAGGTAATTCATTCAGTATTCTCTTATTCATACAATTGAACAGATTAATTTTTTTCTTAAACTAATAATAATATAACACGTTTAAGCAAGCCAAGCAAATTACGCACACATGTGAGACTGCGCGCAAAAGTCAAATTTTGTGCGCTCCCAGTCTACATCTGATAATATATTGACAGCGTATTGCTGGATATTTGGCAATCCGCTCTGCATTAGGCTGAAAAAACCTTAACTATTCCTATACAATAATGATACTATATAACAATGAAAGTATAAAAGCACGATTCATTGATACCAAACGAGCATTCATTGTTATTAGTTAAGGACGAGGTAAGTCACACCACCTTCACGATAGGTTATGCCAGGTTAGGAGGTCAAGCAGCGTATTAGGAATACAGAGGAAACTAACAATACGACTCAAACTTTCAATAATGAAATGAAAGTGAGCGGCCTTAATTAATTTTAGTGACCATCAAAAAACCGGTTATAAATCCGGAAGCAAGTTAAGAGTAATCAGAATCCCAAGACGTTTTAGTTTTCAAGCCTTAAACCAATATAAAACGATTAAAATTAAAACAATTAAAAGCAGCTGGACACTAAATAAGTTTCATTTTTCTTTACTGAAGTCTTGAGACCGAATAATAGTTTAGAAACCAAATTAGTCCAGAGACCAACTACATGTCTTAAAACCAAAGAATGTTCTGAAGTCATCAGCCGGTAGATTTACCGTTCCTTCACCAGGAGACCATAGACTACTCTGACGTCCCACACACCAGTAAAGACCGTAAAGAACCTTGCTGGAAACGGAGCAGCAACTAAATGGTGGCGAACCACTGACACTGAAACCAGTTCTCTAGATGTGGTGACGTCACCTTTCAAGGAGCATCAAATCGGTATTTTCAGACGAGAGATTGAATACTCGATGAAGAACTTAGGCGTCCTTGGCTTTCGTTGCCCACAAAGGTCGAGTCCTCTCGGTTCTCAATGAGAATTCCAATCATCCCTTCGTGTATTACCAGTGGGTTATAGATGAAAATCCAATTCTGATTTCTGCACTGGAGCCGATAACAGGATAGATTTAGGCATGTGTAGCAGAAGTGATGAAGATAGACATTTTGTAATGCATGTACATATATATATATATATATATATATATATATATATATATATATATATATATATATATATATATATATATATATATATATATTACAGAATGGCCACACTTCACTATGCATACTAAATATTCATACTACTCGTGTTACGCTCCAGTAGGACGGGATGGTGTAGATTCCAGATTCTTAACTTACACGGTTGTCAGCAATGGTGTCCTATTTTACTTACTGTAGACATAATACATCAATTGTTTAGGACAAGAAAGTACTTTTGCTTACGGAAACATTACATAGGAAATTGAATAGCGATTAAAGGTAGGAGAATAGGTGATAACCTACTCCATTATACAATCGACATTTCGTACACTATGGCTGCGTAGCTTGTAAAAAAAGTCGACTACATGAAATTCTTCTGAGTTTTGGTTTTGTGTTGTGGATGACGGTCTGCATAACTAGCATAACAGTCTCATCTCTAAGAGATGCGTTTTCTGCCCCTTAGCTGAGTATTTTGACTGAATATTTTGAAATTCTGGAAGCTTTGCTTAAATGGAGTATATTCTTTTCTTCAGTACAAAAATGCATTGTTGCATGATTCAGGCAGTTGAAGTTAAAACATTTTGTAACTATGACAGATATTTCTGTTCAGAGCCAGTCTAGAAGGCTAGAAAATGACTTCAGTTTACATGTAGGAAGAATTACAGAATATCCGAACGGCTTCCTTTAAAAACCGGAAGCAATGTTAATGTTTATGATATCGCTATGAATTTCTGTCGCCAGCCAATATATTCCCGATGCTCCTGTGTACAGTAGGTCACATGGGCAAGATACATCACAGGATAGAGACGCAGATTACCTCTCAGGCCACACCAGAAATTCCCGAATGAAAATAAAGAAAATGTCGGAAAGATTTTCGGGATTGCAATATGGGGATTTTCCTTCGGTTTAAGTCTCGGCTTCAGATATCTTGGCAAGCTTCTACAGCTGGGGTACAGCTGATGAGAAATTTATTTATGCGGTGTCGCTTATTCGGGTACCAAAGATTCTGAGAGAGAGAGAGAGAGAGAGAGAGAGAGAGAGAGAGAGAGAGAGAGAGAGAGAGAGAGAGAGAGAGATTTGTTTTCTGTTTGTGTTTTTCTGGACATTTGTCGGCAAGTTTTTAGTTTTCTCTTGGTTAATTTATCTCTAATGAGCTTTACTGATGTTATAATTTACTCTCTCTCTCTCTCTCTCATTATACACTAGATTCACTAAACGTGGTCTTAACAAATCAGTTGACCAACTTTTCAGTTCCTTCTGTGGCAAAGGACACTCAACAGAAAGAAGACCGCGATTTCTGCATCTCATCTTTCTCGTCCAACTTGGCAGTATTCTCGTCAAATGTGTCAGGACGCTGGGGGAGACAGGAACAGAGGAGACTCTCTTCCGAAGGTTATCTATGAGGTAGTGAAGCAGTTTATCTATGAGGTAGTGAATCAGTATCTCGAGAAAACGAATAAAAGGATAAATGCTTCATTGTCTGTTTACGGTAACGGCGAGGCACAAGCCATGACTTGGAAATCCCCTCCTGCTTCTGTTTTCCAGACTCATTTTTCCTTGTCCCCTTTCCTTGCGTTCTTCCGGCAGGGTCTAAACAAGGTAATAAAACAATTACCCGTTGGCATCCCCACCCAAAACAAAAATGGAAAATGAAAAAGTCTGGTTGCCAAAAAGAGGTCCAGTTCCGAAAGAATTGTGAGGGAGTGCCATGATCCCTGTTAGTCAATGCCGGATAAATCACTTAGGCTATACCGTAGTGGAGTCTGCCTCTGAAGTGATAAACAAATGAACAACTTAAAACATACACAAGAAGATAGAGAATTCTGGAGGTAAATGGAGTAAAATATTAATCAAATGGTAAAGCCTTTAGTTTGTGACTCCAAATCTAATTGGTCTTGAAAAATGAGGAGAGTAACTGAGTGATTTTGTGACTGCAGTGAAGAGCGTTTGTTGTTCTATATTTTGTTGTTCAAAATTTTATGAGGGGAAAGCACAGGTCGTTTACGGGTTTGCTATCTGTGTTACTCAAGGAAAATCTAGACATCCGTGCGCATTGGAACGCATATGACAGGATTAGTGTCGATTTCTTCCTATTTGTTAAAAAGATGATCGTGATCAACAGACAGTGAAGAGCATCGCGTATGTGATTGTGATATTGAACATTCGTATCTTATGAAGAACATTTATGTAATGATCGCCTTTTTCATATTTATTGATTCATGAATCATCTACATTTCAAGACTGCTTACGTTTATCCATCTATTAATTTCACGCTACTGACGATCCCTCTGAGGGGCAAACTGACAGAAAGGCACTACTGTTTTGCTCCTGATGCTGAAGCTGCCTCGTCAGGAGAGGCGTGTCTGAAGCCGTAAAACATCCTGATAGCACGAGAGAGAGAGAGAGAGAGAGAGAGAGAGAGAGAGAGAGAGAGAGAGAGAGAGAGAGTCGACCTTATTTCTCTCCCTGTTCCTCATCTAAATGGAAATGGAGTGATAACAGACGCTGACTGGCTCATCACTTTTCCTGGAATCCCATTTCGAGAAGATAAGCCGTCGCTTACACGATTCAGGGTCATTTCGGGATTAAGCAACGGCTCTTTCTCTAATTCATTCTCATTTCTACTTTTATTAGTTATGGAGTTTCGCTTAATCTGAGGAAAGACGTATTCTTTTATACTTAGAATTGTCACTACAAATTTTGGTAATTTTCAGCGGTATTTATTTTTAGTTGCTGTAATGGTGTTCTTAATCACAATAGGGATGTGATCCCCTGCCTTTTGGTAAACCCTGAGCCTTCTGTGCTCCCATTCTTTCTGTCAAAATGACTGAGCTTCTGATTCTGAGTCCTGTGGATATGGGACTGAGAGCTTCTAATTTTGAGTCCCTTGGGTATGGGACTGAGACACGACAGGGAAGGAATTTGTTCCATATTTCCTGTGGGGTTATTATTCGGATCTCAGATGGAGAATGTATCCATAAAAGTTAGTGAAAGCATGAAGTCACCATTTTCTTTGGACAAGTGTGAAGTTATAATCATAAACTATAGTTTCCTATCCAGTTGAAAGGGAAGCATAATAGACCTCAGAGACTATTTTCATCTTTGTCGTGCTTTAAGAAAAGTATATCCATATTTTCGAGCATTTTGTTTAAATCCTAGTTTTGATTTTATATGCGTGTCTGCATGCTTTGGTCTCTGGTCGCTACAAGAATGAAAGTACGCGCCGTCTGTCGGCTTGCAATCACTGCCTGAATCAAGCAGAACAAGAAAAGCAAGTTACATGAACGAATGATGGGTTTTCTATTCTTCTAGGCATGACTTTTTCCACACGAATGCTCAAGAATCTGCAGTAATAAGAGCAGTGGTAGAAGTAAAATGCTTAGGTCACGACCTGCTCAAAACCACAAGCCGTTATTAAATCAGGCCTGTCGTGCTGTACCGTCACAAGGATCACGTGCCAAATGTACTGTTAGAGCCAGAAGGAAATATAAAAAGTATATATATATATATATATATATATATATATATATATATATATATATATATACACTTATATATACACATATGTGCACATATGCATATATATAAATAAATAAATATATATATATATATATATATATATATATATATATATATGTAATATATATATATAATATATGTATATACTTATATATACATGTATATATACTGTAAATACATGTATATATATATATATATATATATATATATATATATATATATATATATGTAATGCACATATATAAATATGTGTATATACTGTATATACATGTATATATACATACAAATACATATATATATATATATATATATATATATATATATATATATATATATATATATATATATATATATATATATATATATATATATATATATATATATATATATATATATATATATATATATATATGGACATATATATATATACATATATATATATATATATATATATATATATATATATATATATATATATATATATAATATATATATATATATATATATATATATATATATATATATATATATATATATATATATATATATATATATATATATATATATATATACTGTATATATATACAGTATATATAACACTTTCTCTTATGGAAGTTGCTATTTCCTGTTGGGCAGTATATTATCTTTTAAGGTGTTTCATCAGGCCCTCTTTAAGAAGACAGTTATATTTATATCTAATTTCTGTTTTTTGTTAAATTATCACCAACTACACTTGTCACAGAGACAGGCATTCATACGCACATGCATGCATAGTTCATGTGAAAGAGAGAGAGAGAGAGAGAGAGAGAGAGAGAGAGAGAGAGAGAGAGAGGGGGGAGGCGGGAAGAGGGAAGGTCATGGCATTCGTAAAACGGTCGACTGAATCCGAGTCCAGTGACCCGGAAGTATTGATGTGTTGATATACGAAGGACGCGCAGCCTCCATTGCATTCCTTTCAATGAAGAATTGCTCCATAAAGAGATTTTTTCGGGCCGTTTATTCTATGGGTTCGGATAATACATAAAATTCTTCTTTGATAAAAAAAAAAGATAGAATATGCTGAGACCGATTGCTATGGTACTTTGGGAACATCGTAAATGTTATGACAAATCGTAATTTCCGTATAAGGATTAGAAAGATTTTGTTTGCGTCAGTGAGATGCCCGTTATATTTGTGCTAAAGTGTATCTTGCTATTAACCCAGATATATGAACATTACCTCTACAAATGTAGAAGGGATAATAATTTTTTCTATATTTGATTTCTAATCTAGTTTTGGCAGCATTCCGAAGAACTTCCATTTCCCAGTGCACTGACTGACTATGTAGCTGATATTAGGTAGTTTTAAGGAACTTACACCGATCAGAGGAGGTAGAGGAACGTGAAAATCTTTCAGATCATGAAGGAAAAAACCGATCGAAGACATCAAAAGGGACCCGAGCCAAATCGTCAAGGAAAACAGTGAAGCCCCAGGAAAGTCAGAAGGGGGCTATGGGACAGGGTACAATTTCGGAAACATCAAGACCCAGAAATACAGGAACCCCATCTGTCGATCGTCTCACAAACAAGCACTCCGAATTGCAAATTAGCAAAAGGGCTCAATGCTTTGTTGACCCCTTGCATCCTAGACAAGTACTTCCTGAAATCACCAGCTGACTTCATTCAGGGGATCAGTAGTTCCCCACCAGAGAGAACGATTGCCTCACCCAACGTGGAAAGCCTTTTTACTATTGTACCAATGAGGGAGACCGTAGATAAGATTGTAAACCGTTTAACATATCGAGTCTACCCCAGACCTTGACATCCTACAATTGGCTTTCAGGGCCCTCTTAGAAATTCGTATTATGAGGGACCTTTCCTACCCTAAAGAACATTTATATATATGTGCAAGTGAGCCGGCGTGGGTATGGATTCCCCTTTACCGTGGCTCTTTGCCAGCCTTCATGTGGGCACGATAGAGGAAACAGTTTTTCTTATCATCCGTCAACTTGCCTCTGCTTTCACTATATAGATGGCCCATTTGTCTCCGTCCAAACCAATGAGGAACTTGCTGTGCCCTAACGTGGTTTTGAGGATAATTCTGACCTTAAATTTGCTTATGAAAATAACATCCATGGCAAAGTTCCAATTTCCATAAGAGATATGATATACTCAAAAGACTTATACGTCCGTGGTTTTTATCTAATTAAGTGGAGACTGAAAAGAATCTATTGATGTTCTAATTTAAGGTCTTTTGGAGGGGCTGGAGTATGGAAGCACAGGTCGGAAGCTGCCAGTTCCCTAAAAGGATTCCAATCATCCCTGAATAAAAGAGGGTTATGGATTCAGATACAGTACGCCCTTTTTCTGGTCTCTTTGCTGCAGCAGATATAAGGACGAAGAAAAGCCTTAAGAATTATATATATATATATATATATATATATATATATATATATATATATATATATATATATATATATATATATATATATATATATATATATATATATATATATGAATATAAGAAGGCCCATAAAACACTATTTAAACGTTGAAACCATATATTTCGGGCACTTGCTTCTGTGCCCCTGTTCACTGGTAGAATATGGACAGGTGAAAGTTACAATGGTATATATACAAAAACATAAAGGGGGACTTTAATGAATTTTTTAATAGGCTAAATTCGCTAGTTCCGACCATAAAATTTAAAACAGAATGGGAAAAGGACGGAAAACTGCCGTTCCTAGATGTACTGATCATAAGAAAACAGAACAGGTATGCATTTACAGTATATAGAAAACCCACCTTTGCTGTTTCCTACATTCATTTCTTAAGATACCACGACGTCTCCGTAAAAATCATGGTAGGGTGCAACTTATTCCTCAGAGGACTTAGGATATGTTCAAATGAGTACCTGGATAAAGAATTTAACACGATCCGCCAACACCTAACGCAACTGCTATATCCACCACACATTATCGAGAGGGCTATTAACAAAGCGAATAAAATATACTATAGAGGTCCCACTCACAACAGACAAATAGATTTCAACAACAAAATAAAGCTTCCATACGATGAAAACATCCAAAAGGCCACCGAACAACTCAGGTCTAACAATCCTTTCATTTTCCATTATCCCAAATCCATCGGGAGTTCGCTCATTAACGTATACTTAAATAACAAAAGGGAAGAAGCCAGAGTTTACAAGATACCGTGTAGCAATTGTCATGACATCTATGTAGGCGAGACAGGTAGATTGCTCTCGCAAAGAATAACAGAGCACAAAAGATCAGTACGTTACGCTTCGGAGAGTTCGGGAATTTTCCTACATATCAGAAATACAGGGCATGTCATTAACTGGAGTGGGGCAGAGTTGGTTTCAAAAGTAGCTGTCCGTACAAAAGAAAGACGCTGGAATCTGCTATCATCAACCAAACCAACAATCTGAACCTGTCAGGAGGACATTGGAAATCGGACGACATCGACACCTTAATCCTCAAACCCCTCCTGAAGAAGATGACCCAAGAAACACGACCACCAGATCCATCGCCAAACAGGAGGTAATGAGGCCAAAAACCACTAGGGAATTTGATCATTCTCCTCCTTCTTAAGAAACGCCACCTCCATAACATCGGAGGCCTAAGGCCACACCTTTATGTTTTTGTATATATACCATTGTAACTTTCCACCTGTCCATATTCTACCAGTGAACAGGGGCACAGAAGCAAGTGCCCTGAAATATATGGTTTCAACGTTTAAATAGTGTTTTATGGGCCTTCTTATATTCATATTACACTGTAGTATTACAGGAAAAGACATTCATATATATATATATATATATATATATATATATATATATATATATATATATATATATATATATATATATATATATATATATACAGTATATATTATAGATATTTTGCTGCTTGCCCTCTATGTATTTTGTTATAGGAATATTATTCTAACAAAGACAGGAAGACGTCTCTGTCCATGCTAAGGGAGGCTGGGTGTTTCAAAAAAAGATAATGTCTCTAGCAGGACTTGTTAACATTAGAGGCCTAAACTCATAGGGAGGGTTTCACGAAGTAACCTCTAGTAAAGGTGGTCTTAAGCTTCCTTCTGCTTTGTCCTATGCATTCGGTGATGTCTCTGTCAAATTTTCAGACTGCCTGGGGCAATAGACGAAGGCGTACTGACGCTTCCAGCCACCCTGTTTTGACCAAAGGAGGTCAGAGAGAGTGATGCCATGACTGAGAACGCACGTCGTCTTTAGGCAAAACTGCGTCCTTTGTCCCCTCCCCCCTTTGTCTTCATTAGTGAACAACATTACCATGTGTTTCTCAGAATCTGTATTAGCGTTGCAGTGCGCAAGCAAACCACGTAACAGTAAGTCTGAAACCAAGACTGTATCTGCTGTTTGCTAATATTTCTTCCCCTATATTTCAACCTTTCTATTGTTTCCTCTTCACCACCATCTACGAATATTGGTATAAAAGATTTACTTTATGAAGTCTAGAGTAAGAATAATGAATATTGCTTAGCGACACTCAACTATTCCCGTGCAGTAATCAGGAATTAGGGAAGGTTAAGTAAGTAATTTTCAGCATTTCGGCAGCCTTGTGTCTCGATCCTATTGTTTTGGAAGAGATATAGCCTTTAGTAGTACTAAATTGCTAACGATATAATCCGTGTGTTAAAACTTTACGGGAAGCAAAGGGAAAACTGACTGTGTCCAACGGAGGCAATAATTCATGTAATTCCTCGCTAACTACACATTCTTTTTTTGTCGGGACCAATTGGGAAGTAAGGGGGGTTTAATGTAATTCATTTGTTGCAGGGTAACCCTTTGTCCCTTGTGTTATGGTTCCCCGACTGGCGGCCTTATTTCATTAAGTAATTGTCTGTCTTTGAGGTTAAGTTTTAGCTTTAAATGACAGGTTACGTGTGTCCTTGGCAATTCAGGGCCTCATAAATTACGTTACTTAATTAATAAACTCATCAGCCAAGTCCCCACACATAACAGTGGCGATCTAGCCTAGAATCTAATTAATTTAGAGAAAAGAATCCGGAGTAAAAATTAATTACACATTAATTCCTAACAGAAAAGTCAGACATTTAATTTCATGCTATTCTTCCAAACAAGGAGACAGCACAAGGCATAATAATAATAAGAATACCAGTTATAATTAAGAAATTAGCGTAGGTAGGAAAGTGTGCATTGAGAGCAGTTATAATTAACATTTGCCAAATCTTAAAAAGAAGCACTTGTACCGCATTCAGATGCTGTGGGTGCTACATTCCATCAAAGGTCAGGGCCGAGTTATCATGTAATTGTTAATATTTTGCTATTTTCCCCGGCGAAGGATTAATGCATGATATTGATCTTTGAATAAGATAACTAGTCCACGATAAAGAACGGAGAAAGTGTGCCTAATGTGTCTCTCGTAGGTAGGGGACAAAATTTGCGGAGTTTGTTGAATTTCAAAATCAGTGACTGCATTCGCCACTGCCAAAGAGGTTATATCGACCGTGATGGATTTAATAAGTGTTCAGATAGCGAGAAGCATATCAAAATCCCGTGTACTAATATAGCAAACGAACGGCAATAGTTAATTTCATCACAATTTGCATTTTTAAGTAACATAAATTCAGTCCTGTCAGGACGTCACGAATCTATTCCCTTGTCTCGGCAGTGGACGGCATTTATTCCGCACGAGAAATAAAAAGAGAAAAAGCATAGCTCATAGTAATTTCGTTTTCCATCTTAATGTAAAATCTTTTGCATTGTTGGTATATTTAGAGTAAATCTGTATTCCTGCATTTGCTTCGTTTGTTTTGTGAGAGGAATTCGAGTGCTTTGTGTAATTCAATTAAAAAAAAACCGCGCCTCGAGAGTAGTGTATTCATCAGCCAACCCCGCTTCCAGCCGCACTTGGTTTGAATTTGTTTGTGCTAACGGGATTTGCCCGACATTTTGGGATCTTTGTTAACCGCTCCTGTGTCCGCCATCTTAAAACCTTTGTTATTATTGTCTGTGTGACTGGTGTAGCCACAGTCCTTTTAGCTTCTGCTCATTGCCACTTCGGGACTACATCGTTGTGCGGAGTAATCTCCCTCGCAAAATCTTAGCCAGATAGACTTCGATAGATAGAGACTCGGATAGGGTTCCACATAACAGATAAAAGCAAGGTATAATTTAACCAGGGAATGATAGGTCTTAGTTAGGAAATATACAAGTATAACAAGTTCTTATACAAATCCACTGGTGTAAGAAATCATATAAAGAAAAGAACGTATAATTTTAATCATAACTCCTCAGAGTAAGACGCACATCTTGGGCTACTGGGAAAGTTACGATTGCTAACATAATCCCCTAAGAGAGCCCAAGAAGATGTATCTTCAAATAAGAACCCTGCCAGTGTGCACTTATAAAGATTTTACTTAAAATTTTCTCTGGCAGCGCAAATTGGCTGGCTGAATATCTCTCTCTCTCTCTCTCTCTCTCTCTCTCTCTCTCTCTCTCTCTCTCTCTCATATATTCACGTAAGCATTCAACGTAACCTAACCGAGTATAGGTGACCCTCTTCATAAGAAAGTTAGGGCCGACACCTGGATAATTAAATTAACTAAGACCTATCATTCCCTGGTTAAATTATAACCAGAAACACCTCTGTTCCACAAATAGATGAGGACAAGTTAAGATTAATTAGAGTTAGAAACTGTTGGTCATGAGTGAGGTCTTTTACCCAGACTTAAGCAGAAGGTAGCCTTTCTCCCTCTGCAGGAGAAGGGGTTGTAGCACGGCAAGTGCTGGGACCAGACACTCATGAGGGCCTCATAAGCAACCACAATTCAATTTTCCTTCCACAGTGCCACTAATTTGAAGCACTGTCATCAACCGCATAGCTTACACCTCTCTCTCTCTCTCTCTCTCTCTCTCTCTCTCTCTCTCTCTCTCTCTCTCTCTTACCTTCTCTGTCTCTCTCTCACTGATTTGTTACACTCTGCTGGGGTAGAGTGCATTCCCTTAAATATAGCCTAGTTAGACTCAAGTAAGGGTTCCTAGCACTGGCACCATAGTGCCACCAAGCAAACTAGAAAAAAAAGAAAAAGAAAAAACCAGACAAAGGAACACAAAAGAAAAGTCTTTCGGGTACCTAACCTTCACCAGTACATAAGGATACTGAGTGCCACCAGTGTGACCTTTACACAGCACACCCAACCACAGTGCCACCTTATTGAAAAGGTGCCACATCACTGAAGGGACACTTCCTTGCTGCCCAAGTACATCCAGTCGACCGGGATAGACGCCTGTCCCCACCAGAACCATGGCAGCAGAGAATTATAAAGCCTTCATGGAGCTGGGGACGGTGGCAGGTCTCACCGGATTAGACCTCGCCACCTGGGTCAAGGAACAGATGGATAACTTGGCCAAGCGAGAGAAGGAAGAAAGACTTGAACGGCGGAATTATGAAGACGAACAGAGGGCGTATGAAATCGAACAGAGGAGGTGTGAAGAAGAACGGAGGGCATATGAAGCTGAACAGAGGCAGCTAGAAGACGAAAAAGAAGAAAGAAGGCAGCACAAGTTAGCCTGCAAGGAGAGTGAGCTAGCTCTCAAAGAGAAGGAGCTCGAGCTGGAAAGAGCAAAAATGGGAAATGCCGAAGCTATGGCTAGACAACAAGCCTCCAGCCCCACACCTGCTCCAATCTCGAGCATCAATTTCCTTGTCCCCAAGTGGACTGAGGATGAGCCAGAAGCATGGCTGGAGGAAATCGAGGCACTTTTCGATAACTACAGCACCACCGAGACAAGCACATGGAGGGAAAAGCTAAGGCAGCTCTTCGCTCACTGGAGAAGAGCCAGAGAGGCAACATGGTTAAAATTCGTAGAATCATCACAAAAGCCTACGAAATAACCCCGGAGAAATGGAGACAGCAGTTCCAAGGTCTTGCCCAAGGAAGTTGGCTGGTCCTGGACTGAATGTGCCTGTCACAAGACCCAGTCTGGTACCCGCTGGTTCGACTCCTTGTCTTGCACTACGTTTGAGGACCTCTTCAATTTTACCATGCTGGAAGACCTTTACCAATGTGTGCCTAGGCCCCTTGCTGTATATCTAAATGATAAGCAGCCCACCACTCTTATGGAAGCCTGCCGCATGGCCGATTCATGGGAAACCTTCAACCCGTCCCACAGCACATCTCAGCGAAGAATGGACTGCCAAGCAAGCCTACGTGCACCCACTGTAAGAGGGTGGGGCATACTGAAGCTGATTGCCGATACAAACTAGGGACTAACAAACAGCCTCCTACTACCAGCCAGAACTCCTCTCCCTCTTCATCCACTCAACCCTCTCCAACAACAGTTACTGCAGGTCACTGAGCCCCTACAAGAGGCCAGCGCAAATCCTGTGGTGCTGCCGGCCACTAGAGTGCTGGACATCCGACCTGTCCACATCATGTCCCCACCACCAAGTTTGTCAACCTCATTAGCACCTCATTCTCTGTGGCCGGGCCGCAAAAGATCCTTTACCTCGAGAGACTTGAGACCCAGTTCGTCTCGGTGGCCCCTCTTAAGAGCTCTAGCCTGCCCGTGACCCTTCTGGTTACAGTAGACAAGGCAGCCGACATTAGTTTAATCTCGAGGACCTAAGTGCCAGCCAGTGCCATGGTTGATGAGAAAACCTGGTGGGAGATGAAGTGGATAGAGGGCCACACCATTACCGTTCCCACGGTCAAGCTCCAGGTCACGACACCTTGGGGCATGTTACCCCACCGCCTTGGTGTGGTGGGTGGAATTCAGCCCAGAGTGGACTTCCTGTTGGGTCGGGACCTCTGGGAAAGCCCTTCATTGACGCCACTTCGCAGCTACCTTACCTCCTCCACGGAGGCCCAGACTGTAGGAGAATCCGACCAAAGCAAAACCCCACCTTCCAGCCCACCGAAGTGGTCAGTGGAAGGGGTATACACTAAACCGTTCTCTGCCTAGCCCTCTCCATTTGCGAAGGGCCAGCCAACAAAGAGGTCCTCCCCCTCCCCGAAGAGACATTCAGGAGGAGCAGTACCGCTGTAGGATGTGTAAGCAGACAGGCCACTCCACAAATTGGAAGGGCTGCCCAAGTAAGCAACGCCCAGTGGACGCCCCCGAGCAAGACTTTCTGAGAGGCTCTGATCTCCAGCTGGGGCAGGAATCTCTGCCACAACCAAATTCAAGCCATCCGCGAGGTATTGCACCTCTGGACCCATTGTCAAGATGCCTGACCCTCAACCGCTACCAGTGCCACTTGCGAGCACTGAGCAGTGCCATGCTCTGTCCAGCACGGACGTTGAGCCATCATTTAAGAAGGACCCCGTGCCTGGTCCAAATCATGAGGCAGATCCTCATCTAGGAGATTCAGAATTCCCCACAACACTAATCATAGCAACTGGAGAGCCTCCGGCACCCGACGCCTCTTCTTCACCAAATCTGTCCCCAGAGGATGAACCCCTGGAGGATCAAACTGTTACACCCTCTCTGGGAGACCAGGAACTGGCCTCCTCGGATGCAGAGGTCGAGATCGCTCTCGCTCCGGTTGTCGCAGCAGCCGGAGTAGGGGGTCCTCCTGTAGCATCCAAAGATACTCATGACTTCACGCCCGCTAACCCTTCTGGCCTTTCCCCAGAGTCGTTGCCCTCATCACCTCCTAGGTCTGACACAGATAGGCCTTGAAGGAACCCGATGAAGAAGAAGGGGTGGAAGAGAGCCTGTGGCGATGGACGACCAAAGGAGGTCAGAGAGAGTGATATCATGACCGAGAACACACGTCGTGTTTAGGCAAAACTGTGTTCTTTTCCCCCTCCCCCCTTTCTCTTTTCATTAGTGAACAACATTACTGTGTGTTTCTCAGAATCCGTATCGGCGTTGCAGTGCGCAAGCAAACCACGTAACGGTAATTCTGAAACCATGACAGTATCTGCTGTTTGCTAATATTTCTTCCCCTTTCTACTATTTCCTCTTCGCCACCATCTACGAATATTGGTATAAATGATTTACTTTATGAAGTCTAGAGAAAGAATAATGAATATTGCTTAGCGACACTCAACTATTC
>NC_089763.1:503704-506204 GCF_040412425.1 Macrobrachium rosenbergii | reverse complement strand
CTACGTATGGTATCTCTTGTCATCTGGGTACTAGGTTATTGATAAAAATATCATCCAGAAATGGGGTGCATATATATTCAGTGTTATGCTCATTTGCAACCATTATTGTAATTGTGTCTACTGAAATAAGATTAATTTCCAATGTTATTGGAGTACAATTAGAAGGAATAAATCATTGGTAAAAATTTTCATTCTCTCGCATCTCTCTCTTTCATAATAATAAAACTCTTTTTTTTTTGCCTTGCTAGTGGAATACTAAGTGGAAACATAAAAATGATGAACATTCTTTTTGATTAGTTTTCTGACGGATATACAAATAATTCTTAACTATAACATTCAACTATGATGTAGCTGCCTTTCGCGGATTCAAGCAGAGAAAATGACAAAAGAAAAAAAAAGAAGTGCTTATACCTCTGGCAACAGTAAACCCCGATATATAGTACTTATCTTATGTTTATTTATTTGTGTTGTTACATTAATTACATATAATATATATTACGGATGGCTACTATCACAATATTACCATAAAAGTAAAACAGGTTAATTCGTAGCAAAACAACAAATAAACGCGCTATTACAATGATTTTTTATGTTTTCGTGCGTCTGGTAGCATGCTACAGAGGACCCCCGTCGGAAAAACCTCCGGATTGTGGGAAGCAAGGCCAATACGTGTTAGGCCTCACCTCGGCTGTAATCAAAGGGTTAATGTAATTCATTTGTTGCAGGGTAACCCTTTGTCCCTTGTGTTGTGGTTCCCTGACTGGCGGCCTTATTCCATTAAGTAATTGTCTGTCTTTGAGGTTAACTTTTAGCTTTAAATGACAGGTTACGTGTGTCCTTGGCAATTCAGGGCCTCATAAATTACGTTACCTAATTAATAAACTCATCAGCCAAGCCCCACACGTAACTATATATATATATATATATATATATATATATATATATATATATATATATATATATATATATATATATATATATATATATATATATATATATAGCAAGTTAATGTTACGTATATATTTCGAAAACTTTATAAAGATTTAAAAATTCTCCTTTTTTGTAAAATGACAGAATAGTAAGTGTTTCGTAATGACAATGCAATTATTTTATTCAATTTATTGTTCGTTGTGAGGTCTGACAGGGTTCATTTGCACAGGAAAAAGTTATTAGTGAAAGGAAGAAACAAGTTTATAATGTTTACTCTCTCTCTCTCTCTCTCTCTCTCTCTCTCTCTCTCTCTCTCTCTCTCTCTCTCTCTCTCTCTCATGATGAATAAAAGTGCAGGCCCCCTTCAGTAAGACACGTAATAAAAAGCAGAAGTTGATTATTTTACGAGAACTTAAATATAAACGTATATTATCTCAAAAGGTCGCCTCTTCCTTTGGACAGGGAGTGACTGATGAGACTAGCCCACCATTTATGTTCCTGAGTTATACTAGGAAGAGTTTCTGTTATAGTC
Source organism: Macrobrachium rosenbergii (assembly GCF_040412425.1). Lineage (NCBI taxonomy): Eukaryota > Metazoa > Arthropoda > Malacostraca > Decapoda > Palaemonidae > Macrobrachium > Macrobrachium rosenbergii. The sequence continues at coordinate 504,742 of NC_089763.1, read as the reverse complement.
AGATTAAATAAATTTTCAGCTGAAGCACAAATTCTCTGAGCAACAGCTCTTAGTTGGTCATAATTATCCTAAACTGTAACAGAATTACTCCGTCTCCACATATAAGACTCCTATTTTTTCAACTGTGCTCAACTACAATTGTCACTGAACCAGGCTTTCCCTTTAATACAGTCATTCAACAAAGGAGAACGAATGGGACTATTGATTATTTTGACAAAACTGCTACTTAGAGAATAAGAGACTCAACTTCCATAAACAGCTGTGACCAATTTGGAGGTGGAAGTTCACTCAAAATTCTATTCCCCTGTGCTGGAGGTTTAATACATATTCAGCAAGAGTGTGACACATCAGAGAAAACCTGCTTACTTTTATAATAAATAAATAAAAATGCAAATCTTGATCAAAAACACCAGCTGGAAGATCCACAGCACTGGTTATTATAAGATCAGGGGAATCAACAAATACCATAACTCTGCCTGGATACATAAAACTACAGTTTTCAAAAGCTCAGAGCAGTTTATTTGCATTACGGTTGTTGCCCTGTTGTCACGATTGTCTATCACAACTTCTTCCTGGTTGTTACAACATTCAATTATATTGTTTTTGTATCCTTACTAACAAGCAGATTCAGTCTGTAGTCAAAAGCTCTTAGGCCTTGGCAATCAGTAGCAGAAAAAGAATACATCAACTCCTGAGGGTGAGCAACAAAGTCGCCAACGAAAACAAGAGGCCTTTCGCTCTTTTTCCTCGTTGATGCTGAGACCCTCAGGGCTGTATCCTCCTCTAAGTCTGGACTGAGATACAGGGAGCAATTAATAAACTTTATGCGTACTACAAACCTTAGACCTCGTTGTACCCGCATTCATAATAGGTCTCTTAGGAAACTTGGTACTCATTCCTAATATACACTTACATTCCACTTTATATTAGGAATGCCTTTGCATTTAAGTAGTACTTGTTTCTTGAAATAGGTAACATGGGGACGGCATTAAATCCTCATTTGGGCAACCACAGGGTCACTGAAGTTCCCATCTAATT
>NC_089763.1:496204-501204 GCF_040412425.1 Macrobrachium rosenbergii | reverse complement strand
CAGTTTTTTATGACGCAAGAACAGTTTGCGTTGTATTATGTCATAGGAATAGCAAACGATAACAATAGATTCCAAATTCATTTTGGTTGACTCAAAACTTTTAGCATTTCTCTCGTGATTTTCTCCCTCGACATTCGTTCACTTGTTGTCATACCATAGCTCATCAGTTGGCTCAGTTGCTAACAAGTGGGGAAGCTAAAGGGAATAGCGGCATATGTTTCAGGATCCTTCGGTAGGGTTGTGTCCTTAATAGCTCTAAATCATTTGTAACGTAAGGCCACTCTCAGATAAGAGACTGAGGAATGACTGGTTGTGATAAAATGCAGATGAAATGAAAGTGTCTAATACTAAATAAACCACTAAAACGCACCAGCAAAGAAAGACAGCTTCTGTAATGCAACCAAGATGTCGACATAAGATAAAAATGACTGAAGCCCTTAGAACAAAGGCCGGGCATTTTAGAATATTCTGAAATAAAGTGGCTAATTATTTTACTCTGAGGGAACAAAGCTGTGACTGGGAACTGGAAGACATAGCAAAGCCATCAAAGAGGGGTAACAGGACTGAAAGCGGCAATTGATGAGGCATTGCAATGACGTCTTCCATGAAGGAACATTCAGTATGCTCATCCTCATTTCGCCAAAGAAAGAGACGAACAAGCCAATATGCTAAACATATTGTGCAGCAATGAATGAAGTGTAGAAATTCCTTTCTGGTGGCTTTTGTTTATTACGGGAAGACATTTCACAGCGTCCACAGATCAATATTTCGGAAGGCTTTGATCACTAAACATCTAGAACTAAATGAAATTTCCACGGGTGGACATGCGCAAAAATGATGATAATGGAATCGTTTCAAGTTAATTTCTTTAAACAGCTGGGTGTTCAAGGGAATTGTCATGTTACCTTGGCTGTTTGCCCTGCTCGTTGATTTTATAATTTAAAAACTGGTTAAAGATGGAAAACGAGATTTAGATTGGAATGACGGCACTGAATGTGTCAATTTTCGGACTTACAGAGATCCTGTCTTAATCAGTTTCAAAACCTAGGGGAGTTACAGCTTGTTAAATAGAAAGTATCATACATCTATTGCTATGATACTTCAGATAAAATCAAGGAAACTGATATAGTAAGGACAGAGTGTGCACAAAGGGATGAAATGACGTAAGATGAAGAAGGCATTTATGAGGCGGAATCTTTCCAGTGCTAAGCAACAACGATACCCGGCACAGGTGGTTCTTATGAATTGGGATGTAATTGGGATGTAGTGAAAGATAATGAAAAGGCAAATCAAACAATGGTCAGTTTAATTAGGCTAAACATTTTTTTATGAAAATAAGAATATACATAAGTCTGCAATGCTATACAGACATGAACCATAGTATGACAGGGATACAGTGTCTAACGGAAGTCAGAAGGAGGTAAAGCTAAAAATGAAATCACAAGGGAATGACGGAAGCCCAAATGCAGATGACATAATAATGGAAGGAAATGGAGATGGCTTGCACATGTCTTTCACACTACCCCAGGGAGGGTAATGATCGATATTGTCTGCTTTGCGTCTCAGGGTGGGTGTTGGTGGAGATGACGCTGAGGATGACGACGACGATGATGATCTGAGGATTTATTTGACTGGAAAAGCAAAGAAGAAAACGAAACCGCTCTCATCGATGTTATCTGAATATTTTATGGACTGTAGGCTGTTGTCTAGAATAATAACTTCTCATGAAATACTTTAATTCATATGTCGTAGTGAGAAGCCATTATCTTCCTTCATTTTTAGTTCTTTGTAAAAGACAACTATTGAAGAGATGGTTTTGTCTGTCTGTCCGCACTTTTTCTGTCCTCCCTCAGATCTTAAAAACTCCTGAGGCTAGAGGGCTGCAAATTGGTATGTTGATCATCCATCCTCCAATCATCAACATACCAAATTGCAGCCCTATAGCTTCGTTAATTTTATTTTATTTAAGGTTAAATTTAGCCATGATCACGCGTCTCGTACCGCTATAGGTTCCAACAACACAAGCCACCACTGGGTCGTGGCTGAAAGTTTCATGGGCTTTGGCTGAGCGTTTCATGGGCCATGGCTGAGAGTTTCATACAGCATTATACGCTGTACAGAAAACTCGATTGCGCCGAAGAAGCTTCAGCCCATTTTTTACTTGTTTTGTAAAGAAAACAATTGTATTCGTTGTAAGATTTTGTAAGCCATTATCAAGAGTTCCTTCTTTTCGTGCTTAGTCAAGTATATGGCAGCGCCTTCTTATGGTGAAAAATATTTCGATGATAAAGATCTTAACAGTCTTATAAATAGCTGACAGTGATTAAGTATGGAATAAAAAAAACCCAGATAACTCCTATTTAACTTTAACTGAGAAAGCAACGTCCTAAATATTATAATATGTAGGATAAGGTTTTTCCTTAATATTCTGACTCCGCAGTTTCGTCTCTCCCAATGGTCCATATCGCAGCAAAACTTCTTGGAACTGAGCCTTTCTTGATCTTAAAGATTTTCTGATTTGCCCAGAAGATAACTTTGTGACGGGGAAAGTTTTGGCCTCAGAAATTGAATGCTCTTCATAAGACGCAGGTTTAGCCTTTCTTTCAGACCATTTCATGGGTTGGCGATGGACTGCAATCCTTGATAAAAGGGCTTAACTTTGATCCAAATAAAACTAAGGTATTGTATTAGAAAGATATATTATTGAGTTTCCGATACTTTAAAAAAGTCTATGTTCCTCGCCTCACAAGAGATTCGGAGTACGAAACGGGGAAATTGAAAGAAAATTAAGGTTTATTCACTAATTAATACATTGTGCTTCCTTCTGATGGCATGAGCAATGAATTAGTTATGTGATAGTTAGTTACCAAATAATGAACATATATATATATATATATATATATATATATATATATATATATATATATATATATATATATATATATATATATATATATATATATATATATATATATATATATATATATATATATATATATATAATCAGTAAGCTACAAACGTCCTTTAATATCCAATTGCTCTATCTCGGAAATAATATATTTTCATATATGTTACCGTGGGCTCGAACAAGCAAAGGACAAGAACTCAGGACTACAGTGGACGCATTAACCCACGCGGCCACAAGTGAGGTATAAGTGGATATCGGCTCCCATGTACAAATCACCCGTCGAACTCAGGTGTTTGTATTTGGAGACAATATCCACCCACCTCTGCCATGTTGACCGTGTAATGCGTTTGTCGCCCGCAGCCATATTATGATGTGAAAAAAGTCATATATATATATATATATATATATATATATATATATATATATATATATATATATATATATATCTTCTTTTCTTCTTTTTTCTTTTAACGTTTTTATTCCCATATTTTATATAAGCACGATGCCTTCTTTGAAGGACTTTTTGATTTATTTAGACCTGTGGTCTCGATTGGCTGCCCTGCCTGACATCGCTTATATATATGTTTCATGTATCATACCAGAATATAACGCCCTTTCTTATTAGTTATATATGGTATTTATAGTTCGAGGGCGTATATGAGATGTTTGTTATGTTTTTAGAAGGTGTTGTATGGCTTTATTTTGTGTGTGTATTTAGTCTGTAACATCCATTTGCTTTTTAGCAAACCTATATATTGATTACATATATAATCCCAGGATGTCTACACGGATAGCAAAGTGTCTGCCTCTCTGATCAGCCGGCTTAGGATTGAACTATATATATATATACCCTCATTATATAAGTAGAAGCTGCTGCTGTAACCGGCTATTATATATATATATATATATATATATATATATATATATATATATATATATATATATATATATATATATATATATATATATATATATATATATATATATATATATATATATATATATATATATATATATATATATATATATATATATATATATATATATATATATATATATATATATATATATATATATATATATATATATACACACACACACACACATATATATATATATATATATATATATATAAATATATATATATATATATATATATATATATATATATATATATATATATATATATATATATATATATATATATATATATATATATATATATATATATATATGAAATTTTCTATCACACCGTGATTTATATACAATCATGAAGCTACAAATGTCGCTTAATATTAAATTCACGCTACCTCGGGAATATCCCCGATGGGGAATTATCATCGAAGGGGAATTTATAAGTGATAAATGGATTGGTACTGCCGAGTCTCGAACCCACGACACAGACACTTATCCAGCGACTCCAGTCGACGTTCTACCCACTGAGCTATCAAGAGAGGTATAAGTCAATACCGAGTCTGGTGTGCTTTATTTACCCGTCGAGAGCGGGGAAATTGTACTTAGCTTCGGTATTAACCCACCTCCACCATGATAGTTCTTTGGTACGTTTGGAACATGCAGCTCTTTTTATGACATTTTTTATCACACCGTAAATAAAGTACACCAGACTCGGCATTGACTTATACCTCTCTTGATAGCTCAGTGGGTAGAACGTCGACTGGAGTCGCTGGATAAGTATCTGTGTCGTGGGTTCGAGACTCAGCGTTACTAGTCCATTTATCACTTATAAATTTCCCTTCGGTGATAACTCCCCATCGAGGATATTCCCGAGATAGCGTGAATTTGATATTAAGCGACATTTGTAGCTTTATGATTGTATATAAATCATGGTTTGATAAAAGAAGTTTGTCTGCGAAACAAGACCAGAATCTTAAAACGTTTCTTGCTCAGTCTTTGGCCCCATGGAATCACCCTTTAAAGAATGTTTCGTCTAATTGACCATTTATCAGTCATATATTTTCGTTATTTTTATCATGTACGAAATTATGAATAAAGTCTAGTGTTTAAAACAATATAGTGGTAAGATGACTTAATTAAAATTGATTGTTACCTCTACATATTTATTAGAACTGAT